>NC_022018.1:4544867-4569292 GCF_000317375.1 Microtus ochrogaster | reverse complement strand
TTCTCACCCCTTCTCTCCTTCCCCCTCCTTCCCCTCCCTTCCCCCTCCATAACCCACTAAAATAAACTCTATTCCCAAGCTCTCTCTCTATGGTATATCTGTCTCTCACCCACCATGGTCTCCGACCTGCAAGGGGACCCATGGAGGCCTTAGGTGACCCACACCGCCTCTCGGGGACCAACCTCAGGTCACCCAGTTTAATCCTGATTTAAAAAAAGCCAGAAGATTTCTACACACAGTGCTAACTAGTGAACCCCCTTCCCCAGTAACTGATTATGACATGGCAGATGGTATCATGGTAAGAGCATGTATGAAAAGAAGAGATTACATGTCAAGGCAGGAAGCTTGAGAGTTGAAATTACTCTTTTATGGCAACCATTTTTTCAGTAAGAAGAGTCCCCCCAAAACATTAACCCTTTCAAAAACCATATCCTTTCCCTGACTTAACCACCCATCACTATCTTCATCTCTTAGAGGCCCTATATTACCACTTTAGAGGAGCAAGCATCTGACATATGGATGCACCCTTTTGGAATACACTTAATGTACATTCAAAGTCAGTCATGATCAACTGTGTCAAAAAGTACCCGAGAAAGGACTCTACTTTGACATGATGAAGCATACAACTCATAAAGACACGCATCATCAGGATATGACATCTGAAGGAGACTTCATTCATTGTTACATTTGATGAACGCCTTGGGGATTTAGAGAAATGATTACTTTCCTGTGATCTATTAGGGCTTTCAAAAATCCTCCATTCAAGAATGTTAGATATTTGGACCAGTACCTGAGGTTGCCTTTGACCTCAGCATGTATATGTACCTGTACATGTGTGAACACATGCACATGCATATACATTTTAAAAATTAGATGAAAATAATAGGTTTAGTGTTAGAGGTGTTCCTTATAATTTCTTCTTCATCTTCCTTAATGTAACAAAATTCTACATGTCACATTGTACTGTGATAAGTAGAATTGTTAACACAGATCATAGAGTCAGGCAAAGAGGATTATTTTTCTGCTACTGACTCAGTTTATTTTCTTGAGACATCTGTTTACACATTGATGGTGATAGTCCACAGAACATACTTTCTGTTCCACTCAACATGGTGCAACTCTTTTAGCACTGTGTCATTGGAGGAAGCTAATTCCTTACATCAGTCCCTTTATTCTTACTTGAGTCTGTTTTCTTGCTGTCCTTTCGAGGCTCTCATTGGTCAGCCCTTCCCTGGGATGTGCACTCTACATTGTGGTAGGGGATAAACATCAACAGACTGCTGAATTAACCATCACTATAAAGAATCTGCTGCCTTAGAATGAACAGACCAGACCAAACCAAATTATGTCATGTATATAGGAGCTAGACCGTTCCAAGATTTGAAATAAATTTATGTGTCCACCTGTAATAAACATGCTCAAGAAAATGAAAACTTGTTGGGTAATAAATACATCTAATTTATGTTTCTTCTTTTTGTCTGATGCTATGTTGTGGTAGATAAATAAAGTTTGTGATATTCATATCACTATTTTGACTCTAATACTTTTACTGTCCAATGAGATAATTTCAAGTGAGATTAGATTAAAATGTTGAATAAAAAATGTATTCAATCACCTACTACCATATAAAGTTCTTGACAAATCACATTTCTAGAAAAATCTTTCTAAATATGCACCACCACCACCACCACTCTCTATCTCTAGGACAAGATAATATAAAGACATAGCTATTATTTCTGTTTCATACATTTGTACAATAAATGACAGTTATTTGTTTTAAGAAGGTTTGCCTGGGTTAGTTTCTCATTTTCCTCCAGAAATCCTCCACCATTCCATTAATATGGTTTGACCCAAATATATGTTTGTTTATGAATGAGGATGATTCCTTAGAACTTTCAACCAAACAACACCCATTTTCAAGAGAAGGAGGGAGAAAGGAATGGTTAAGAGCACACTCCCTTGATAAAACAAAAATTATCTGTCTGTCATTTTTCATGTGTATACTAATTGATACTTTTACTATTTGTGTATTTATATATGTGCTATGTGTGTGGGGGGGAGGCAGATTATGGCATGGCATGCTTCTGGAGGTCAGAGAACAATTTTATGGTGCTGATTCTCTCCTCCACCTTTTTTGTAAGTTTTAGGGCTCAAACTCATGCCTCTAGACTGTGTATCAAGTGCTGCTTTCCACTGGGACATCAACCAGCCTTTAATAACTGCTTTCAAAGATATGCTATTCATTGATGTGTGGCTGTACAGATCTGTAACTCTAGCACATGGAGGCCAGGGCAAGGAGGCCATCTCAAACAACAACAAATGAATAAGATAACCAAAGTTACAAGTAGAAAATATGGTCAAAATATATTGTATGAAAAAATGAAAAAAATTAAAAAACAAAGATATAGATATATAAGGACAAATACAGTTTGTATCTTGTACAATTATGAGCCATATATATGTGTATGTATATATGTTGATATATTTATATATCAACAAATGTGTCATTAGAGACAGAAAGGTAAGGGGCTAAAAAAGCAATGAGATTGAGGTTATTATAACATTGATTACATAATACCAGCTGTAAGGTGGAATTGAGTAGAAAAGAGGCAACATTGGGTCTTTGCCATATGGCTTTCTAAATTAAATGTCAGTCTTCAGTATCACATTCTCATACTGTAATATTGCATCAAGGTGAACAAGTTTACCCAGACAATGGCATTACAAGGCTCCATAGTCCTATTTCTGTCAAGAGTGAATCAAAGTTTTTCTACCCTCCTCCATACTTCTTTTTCTTTTTTGATGTTGGAGAATTTTAATGCGTCAAAGTAAAGCAGAATTCCATTACAGAGTACCATAGCAGTTAGTAACTGTTAGAAATAACACGTGTATGAAAGAATGTTGAGACTAAATTACCTTTCAAATGAGCCTTATGAAGAGAACTGGAGCACTGTTGCTGAAACTGAGAGGGAGAACAAGCTTTCAGATCTGAGGACGAGTCTCTCTAGGAGAGATACCTATTGTGGGTACCATGGTGGGAAGGCTAGAGAAAAAACATTTAGTTCTCTTCAGTCCCCAGACAATGTGAGAATTAAGGCCTCTTACCATGGGCAGCATGTGGGGTCCTGAAGGAAAGGATAAAGGTTTCTGAATCTTAGAGGTGTTCAGTGTGTGTGTGTGTGTGTGTGTGTGTGTGTGTGTGTGTGTGTGTGTGAAGGGGTGGGGCATAAATTCCATTTCAAGCTCCCTAGCCTACATTCCAGAAGGCTGAAGGCAGAAAGGTGCTAGATAAATGTCAAGGTTGATTTGGGTCTGAGACTCAAGGCAAACTCAACTTTCTCACAGCTGCCCTGGGGAAGGGAAGACTCACAGCTTTGTGAGTTGCAGAGTTGCTTACCAAATCTCTGGAGAGAGCTTCCAGGTGAGGCTCAATTTGTGGGAGAAAGTACAGCAGTCAGAGGGTCTGTAACTTAACACTAAGTGCCACAATACCCAAACTATCCCCTTTCTCTTATGACTCCATACAAATATACAACATTCTAGTCAGAATTCCCAATTCCAAGGCCTGAAGCGAACTGTTGCATGGAAATATTGATAGAATAAACTATCTATTGGACCCTGACATCAAAATTCATAAATTAATGTTTGCTCTTTGGTCATCGGCCACGATCATTTATGTCTTGATACTGATCACAATTTGTTGGCCTGTTTAATGTTCTAAAATTCTTACATATTTATTTTCTTCTCCGATTTACAGAATGCCTTTCTATTTGAGCTGACGCTGCCTCTGTCTCAAGTGGGTTAGATTGAAAGCAGATATAAATGTCCTAGCATTACATCACCACTTGTCCTAAGAAGGAGAGAGTCACACATCTCTAAGCAGCTGCTGGACTCTCCACGGAGAACAAGGGAAGGTTTGTAGGCTACCAGTCACAGGGGGAATGATGAATATGCACACCAGTCATCCAAAAGCATCCATGTCTGTGTCAGTAACTCTCAGACTTCGTTACTGACTTGACAAAGGAACCAGCATCTCTGCTCTCAGGAGTTTCACTTTGAGTCTCGCCTTGCTCCTGCTGAAAGACTTGCAATTTTGAGCATATTTAATTCCCATAGCAACTCTGTAAAGCCAAATGCTAGGACACAGAGTAAAGAAGTATCTTGCTTCAGATAGAAGCATCCTAAATGAACTGCCCACACTGTGGGCTACTACACAATAACAAAATATTCTTGTTCTTAGGTTTATTCTTAAGTCTTACAGGAAATTACTCAATATATGATGACGTTAATAAGAGTTCTCATCTAGGTTATACAAGACATTTACCATAATAAAATTTAATTACTTTGATTACTTTGTTTTGGCCTGCGTAGTATCCCTAGTATAAACTAGTATAAATACAATCTTAGTTGTATTTATATACCTCAGAAACATCTTATTAATAGCACTCACTTTTAATAATATCATAATTTCTCATGTTTAAGATCTCCTTAAAGCTAAAATGAATATTACCACCATTCCTAATCTAGAATCAGTGCATTGAACTTTACCCGCTTGAATAAATCATAAAAGTTACATATGAAGGAAAACTGACAAGGGTCAACAACACCTAAGAACTTAAAATATAATAATGATATCATCACAAATGACCAGAACTTTTCACTAATGAAAATAAAATTTTCTTCTCATTTTTGGAATGTCTATTTAACTCCATATGCAAAACAGGAACCCTAAACAAGGTCTTGATTTTACTTCCTTTACAAGAAAAAAAAAAGAAAAGCTTGTCAACAAATAATATTTTCTGTTAAATTTATGCACATTTTGTTTGTGGGCTTAGGTTATTTTAAGGATATATAAATATATCTCAAGAAAACTAAAAAGTTACATTTTTATTGTATTTTATTTATATTATTTTTAAAATTTATTATTACATTTTTATTTTTAATTGAAAGTGGTATTCATACTTACTATATAGTACCACTGTAGTGCCCTCTCAGTACAGCTGTGGCTTGTGGAAAATTGGTACTCAATGAGCTACATCACATGTCCAAGCCATCATTAGTATTATTACATCCATAGCTCTTTCTCAGCCTGTGAACATGTTTCTCTTTCATCCCTGATATCAACACCTAGTAGTTGTTCTTACTGCTTATTTTCTCAGCTAATATAACTGCTTCTTGGTTCATCCTGCTAAAAACACACTATGTTAATATCCAAGTATAGAAATTTTAGCACACACAGACAAAGTCTCTTATTTCATAGGCAGCAAAGAAATGAGTTTCTGAGGAGATACCTACCACCGGGCAGGTTCTACTCTACTATATTTTTATTTGTTATCTCTTTACTTCCTGTTTTTCTGGATTCCCCTAATTTTCATATTTTTGTCTTCTTTCCCTTTTTTGTTTTTAAAAAGAAAACAAATTATCTTTTTCATTATACATACCAATCCAACTTCCCACTTTCTTGCCTCCCCTTATCTCCTTCACCTTCCCCTTCCATCCCCTATCCACTTTACAGAGAGGGTAAGGCACCTTTCATGGGGAAGGTTCAAGGCTCTCCCTACTATATCTTGGCTGAGCAAGGTATACATCCAAGGAGAATAGGTTCTCAAAAAGCCAGTACATGCAGTAGGGATAAATCCTGGTGCCACTGCCAGTGGACCTTCAGTCTGGCCCAGCCATGCAACTGTCAACTGCATTTAGAGGGACTAGTTTGGTCTTATGCTTATTCCTTCCCAGTCTGGCTGATGTTGGTGAGCTCCCATTAGCTCAGGTAGACTGTGCCAGTGGGTGTACCCATCATGGTCTTGACCACTTTGCTCATATTCTCATTCCTTTCACTCTTCAACTGGACTTAGGGAGCTTAGTCCAGGGCTCCATTGTGGGTCTCTGCCTCTGTTTCCATCAGTTGCTGGATGAAGGTTCTGTGGTGATATTTAAGATATTCATCCGTCTGACTACAGGGCAAGGCCAGTTCAGGAACCCTTTCTTCTATTGTTTAGGGTCTTAGCTGGGGTCATCCTTGTGGATTCCTGGGAATTTCTCTAGAGCCAGGTTTCTTGCTAGCCCCACAATCGTTCTCTCAATCAAGATATCTTTCCTTGCTCTCATCTCTGTCCTTTCTCTATCTCTACTATCCCATTCCCTCAAGTTCTCCTCACCCCCCTCCTCTCCTCTTTCACTTCTGCCCTCACCCGCTCCTATGTTTCCAGTTTTGTCAGGTGATCTTGTCTATTTTGACTTTCCAGCTAGATCTTTATGTGTTTTTCTTCGGGTTCACCTTGTTACTTAGCTTCTCTAGGATCATAAACTATAGGCTCAATACCCTTGTTTATAGCTAGTATCCACTTATGAGTGAGTACATACCACATTTATCTTTATGGGTCTGGGTTACCATACTCAGGATGGTGTTTTCTAGTTCCATCTCTTTAATGCAAATTTCAAGATGTCATTATTTTTTTTACTGCTGAGTAGTACTCTAATGTGCAAATGTGCCACATTTTCTCTATACATTCTTCGGTTGAGGGGCATCTAGGTTGCTTCCAGGTTCTGGCTATTGAAAATAATGCTGCTATGAACATAGTTGAACAAATGTCTTTGTAGCATGATTGAGCATCTTTTGGGTATATGCCCAAGAGTGGTATTGCTGGATCCTGAGGTAGGTTGATTTCCAATTTTTTGAGAAACCTCCATACTGATTTCCAAAATGGTTGTACAAGTTTGCATTCCCATCAGCAATGGATGAGTGTTCCCCTTACTCCACATCTTCTCCAGCATAGGCTATCATTAGTGATTTTATCTTAGCCATTCTGACAGTTATAAGATTGGTATCTCAGAGTTATTTTGATTTGCATTTCCCTGATGTCTAAGGATGTTGAACATTTCCTTAAGTGTCTTTCAGACATTTGAGATTCTTCTGTTGAGAATTCCATTTAGTTCTGTACTCTATTTTTAATGGGGTTATCTGGAATTTTAATGTCTAATTTCTTAAGTTCTTATATATTTTGGAGATCACTCCTTTGTCTGATATGGGGTTGGTGAAGATATTTTCCCATTAAGTAGGCTGTTTTTTTGTCTTCTTGACTGTGTCCTTTGCTTTACAGAAGCTTCTCAGTTTCACAAGGTCCCATTTATTTATTGTTTGAGCATCAGTTCTTCCACAGCTAGAGAGAATATAGTTGGTCTGTTTCATTTTTGTATTTTAATTCAGTGTGTTTCTAGAAAAATTAATTGTACTAAGAAAAAAAAGGTAGCTAATTCTTTGCCAAAAAAGAAAGCCTAGTATGTGAGGCTATTTCTTACACAAGATGCATGAAGTCCTCTCTTTTCTCTGTGAGTCTTAGTCTCAATACTGTGGTATTAGCCACAGGCATCATGAGAGCTCTAGACAGCAACTTTAGAGAGGCCTTCCATAGGCATCTGATCCTTTTGTGTCTTCAGTTTATTTTATTTTATTTTCTCTTACAGAGTGAAATTACAGGGTTGCAGAGAGAAGAACATGGAGGCTTTCTCTCAAGGGTGGGTTGCAAATGAAGCTCCTTGACTCGTACCTGATCCTGAGGATTTCACAACAGGTTTCATAAGATATTAAAGACAGGGAGAAGGGATAGACAGTAGGTATTTTTGTTGTAAATTCTAGTACAGAATTAATTCTATTTTAAGTGCCCTCAGAAAATGTAATGCAATGGCTCTTTGCTGCTCCACGCTCTCCAGGATTCAGAGGGCATGTGGATGGGCAGGAAAGATAGATTGGAGAAAGGCGTCTTCTAACATGGAAACTTTATACAGGTGGAACACATCTCACTAGATCATGCTCAATTCCTGAGAGTACTGAGGCTTCATATGTAGATAACAAAGCATTTAGAAAAAACCACAGCTTGCTAGGAAGCAAAGCAAGGTCCCTCCCAGTTCTTTCTTTAAAAACCAGCAGGTCTGATTTGGGTCAATCTCAGCAAGTGATGAGTCATAAGAACCAAGGCTGGGATTTTATGCTAGCACTGCACAGTGGTTAATGAAGCAAGAACCTATTTTGTTTATATTTCCACAAGATTTTGGAAAAGTGAATGATGGATTTGTAAAAAAAAAATAGTACATTTATGTGACTTCATCAACATGTGTTATAATGAGCCCTGAGAACACCAGTAAAATAATAAATTCTCATTATTGTGTTTAGTATTAGTAATATAAATATATTCAGCCGGGACATCCAAATATACTGAGTGTTTTGACAGAGAGGCTCATGAGTCAGCTATAGATATATCAAAAATCATATAAAAGAAATTGTACTACCATCTTAAAAGTTCTGTAAAATTATAAAGAGTACCAACTGGAAAAGAAGGCATCTCAGTTACTCAGTATGAAGTTCTCAGGCAGCTGGTGGAATTTACTAGCTAAATGAATAGCATGTTGAATATATGATAAACCTAGTCTACAAGTTGACTGACTCATGCGTTTACGTGCAAGTACCTCCATTTCCCTGGCTAATGTGGGCACCCAGAACTTAGTCTTGAGTCTGTGAGCTCCTGGAAAGGAATAATATGGGGCTATCTAAAAGTAAAAGCTAGTCAAAATCAATGGACATCATGGTATACAAATATGGTTGTTGTTGTGGGGAATAATTCAAAAGGAAATATCACAAATTTGTATTCATTATTAATATTTGACTCATTTGGCTGTTCCTTATAGCTCTATAGTGGTAGAAGCGAGGCATTTTTTTTTTTTTTGCTTACAGTTACTATATGTATATCTTTGCAAAAATAAATTGTTCAGAAAAGATTCTACCTGGGGATTTCTTATACTGTTGGTTCAAATAAAAAGATTTACCCTATTTGTATAAACAGAGTTCTGTCCCACTTTGAGTACTTGGTGAATGACAGTTAAGTAGAATAAGCAAATCGATGAGTCAGAGTGTGTATACTAACAGACTGTGTGGGACATGGCCCTGCCCACTGTTCAGAGAAGAGTTTCTGAAACTTGTCCACTTTCAACTTTTTTTGCTACCAAGTTATATGCAACCCCAAGGGTACAGGCTTATAAAACCAATTACCAAATCAACTCTTTAGTTTTAATAAAAATTCATAGACAAATTTATTTTAAAACAAGTATTTGGAATTCATATAATTATATCAGTTAAAGATGGATGAGAATTTATATAATAAAATGACAGAAAGGCTTGTTATTTTTACAGAAAGAATTAAATACTGGCTCATTATTTGGTAAGGAGAAACATTGACTATCTTCAATGTTTTCAGAGTGCGGGGCTGGCCTCAAGCTAAGAAGGGGTTGAAGCATTCCTAAAGCCCCAGATTTTCTCATCCTGAGAGAAGCAGAAGTTTGCCCCCATTCCCTTTGCACAGGTACCAGTAGACCTGCCAGTGTATGATACATCTAGCAACTCATAAGCTCAAGTGTCTCCAAGGCTACTATATTAGCAGACAATCTCATTTACTACATAGATAGGATGTTGCTGTAATTTCACTGAATGCATTTCTGCTTTGTGAAGTAGCAGAAGGTGTGGATGGAGAAGTGGTCTTTTGGTTTAACAAAGTAGATAAGCAGGGAACTCTGGAAAAATACACAGTCCTTTCCACAGAGAGTCAATACAGGTCAAGCACAACAAACCTGTTTATTTCTGTGGTCTCCCAATTGCCATCAGTATCCCTTTAGGGGAATAACAGTTTGACGAACAACTTGGTGTGATTGATGCATCTGTTTTTCATATTTCCTTGAACAAAAATATTCTTATAGAGGCAAGTATACTATCTCACAATCCGCAAAGGCTATTCCTCCCAGTTATCTTTAAGGCATGACTAACGAGCTTTAGATTTCTAAATGTTCAAGAAATTCATGTACTAATAAACATTCTCACTTGCCAGAAGTCAATATCAAACAGGGTACTAGTGTTCCCTGTATACTAGCTGGTTTTGTGTTTCATCTTGACACAGGTAGAATCATCAGAGGAAGGAGTCTCAGCTGAGTAAATGCCTCCCTGAGATTCAGATGTAAGACATTTTCTCAATTAGTGATCCATTCAGGAGAGCCCAGCCCATAGTTGGTGGTGCCATCCCTGGGTTGCTCGTCCTGGGTTCTATAAGATGGTGGATTGAACACTCTATGGAAAACAAGCCAGTCAGCAGCTCTCCTCCATGACTTCTGTATCAGCTTCTGCCTCCAGGATCCTGCCCTGTTTGATTTCCTGTTCTGACTTCCTTCAGTAATGAGCAGAAATGCTGAAGTATAAGCCTTTTCCTCCCCAACTGGTTTTTAGGCCATGGTGTTTCATTGCAGCAATAGAAATCCTGAGTAAGACAAATTTGTACCAGGAGTGGGATGAAAGAAATGCTAAAGTGTAAGCCTAATAAATCCAACTTATTTATTGATCATGTTTTTTTGAGAAAGCAATAAAAAACAGAATTATGAGACCCTGGGACAATCTTTAAGTTTTAAAGTAGTCCTGAGCTTATACTTAAAAGCTGTAATACTTTTCACTAGGATAATTTTTTTAAGCTTAAGAAGTTCTTAAACTTAGCTTAGCCTTTTATTAATAGGTCATTGCTTTTTTCGTAATCCCTTTCTTTAATTTCCTTCACCTTTTCAAATTCTAGACATGTAAAATATAGGAAAAATATAGATTGTGGTAACAGTTGTATAACTCTATAAATTCACTGAAAGTCATTAAGGTGTATAATTAAATCAATACATTTTAATAATATGTAAATTATAACTCAGTATAGCCAGAAGCAATATTTCAGGTTTATAAAGGTGCAAACATTCTTAGTATATGAAAATCACTGTATTTCTGATAGCTGTATTGAGGTGTAATTTATATATTCTCAAAAACATTAATTGCATGTGTATAGGTTAATGAGTTTCAGAGTTACTGTGTCTATGTATCTGTATATCTATCACATTCATTCCCATCTTCACTTAATGATGCATGCTACTTGAATTTGAAATTAGTTTGCTGTTATGGTTGCACACACACATATACACATACACACACACACACACACACACACACACACACACACACACACACACACTTTCTGCCATTATAGTGATCAATCCAAACATTCTGGGTTCAGTTCTACCCCATGCCTTGCTCACATCTAATGTTCTGTAGTCATTCATTAAATGAACTTCTAATAAATGGATTAATGCCTGAGAAAACTGAGTGCTAAGGTTGCCATTTGGCTTTGCTACTTAGCTTAATATTGTCAGGCAGATGCCTTGTGGACATCATACAACCTAATCAGTTGGCTCTTAACCTTCTTCACTCAGTTCAACTTTGCAAGGTTTTTTCCCTGCTGGGAGACTGGGTAGAACAAAGGAAATCAGAGTAGTTGAATCTTGGGTCATTTATCTGGAAAGTGAAAATGAGTGGGTGAGACAGACCAGGTTTTCCTTATTATGTTTCTTGCTTGTTTGTGAATTCTAAATGGAACAAAACTCTAAAACATTTCTGCCAGTGTCTAAAATAAGCAAACTGGGCTGTACAGTATGCCAAAGATTTCCACATATTTGTGGTATTTCACAAAAGAGAGACAGCAAGTGGAAAAGGAGGGAGATGGCTGGGTTTGTTTAAAGGAAAAGCAGATCTAGACAGACACTTCCCAAGTTGTCTCTATGATTCTATGATCCTATCATTGCTCTCCTCAAAAACTTCCTTCAGGGATGGAAATCATTCCTAGTTGAAGATCCCCTACTTTGCTTGACTCACATCCTGTCACATTAAAAACCATGTTTGTGAAAACATGATGCACCCAGCTCTTTGGTCATGTCTGCTGGTTCAGATGTTCTAATGACACAGTCAGAATATCCTGTTGGCAACATCTGCACACTGGTAATCACATTTTAACAAGACTGTGACTGTGGTACTATTAGTACATCATAAAATTAATTTAAACTGTAAATTCAGCATTTAGCAAATTTAGAGACTTGTGTAGTCATCACACCACAATCAAATTTAAAACATTTCATCACCCCAAAGAGAAATATTGAAATAATTAACAACCATTCACCCATTTCCCCCGTAACTTTGCTCTTCAGGAAACCACTAGACTATTTTGCCGTGTATATAAATGTTTTATTTCTGGACTTTCATCCACATGGATTATGACTTCTAAGCTTTTCAAGATCCATCTATCCAGGAACAAGAATTGGCACTATATTCATTTTTGTGGATAAATAGTACACTACTATAAAGATAACCTACTGATGGAAGCTTATACTGTCTATCTCTTGTCTGTTTTCTGATGTTATAGGATAATATCTGAGACTTGATAAGTTATAAAGAAAATGTTTATTGAAGCCAGATTTTTCTTTTGTGATTGCCATCTCACAAATAATGACATGGAGACTTCTTATTAATTATGAAAGCTCAGACTTTAACTTAGGTTTAGTTTTTATAACTTAAATTAACTCATTTATAATAAACTGAATTCTGACATGAGGCTCATTACCTCATGTATGTATTGTCCATCCTGCTTCCACCACATCTGGCTGGTGAGTCAGACTTTCTTTCTCCTAAAGTTCTCTCTCTGTCCAGGAGTCCCACCTATACCTCTTGCCTACCTATTATCCATTCAGTTTTTTATTACACCAATCACAGCAATACATCATCACACAGTATGCAAATATTTCACAAATCGTTTATTTAGCTCATAACTCCAGGAGCTAAAAATTCAAACAGCATGGTATTGGTAGCCACAATAAAAATATGCATTCACCTTTGAAAAATTAGCTCCATCTAGGAAAGCAGGCACTTAGGCATTAATGATTTACTTGTCCTTTAAAGAGCCCTTTACAATATTTGCTTCAATGACAGTCATATTTCAACCTGAGTTTTGGAGGGGACAAGCAATGCCCAAATTCTCACACTCCTTTCATCATGTATAAGTAGTGCTCCAAAGATTGGTGTGGAAATATACTTTCACTTCTCTAGCACGAGAATGGATGAGCATATACATCTCTGTGTTTAGCATTTCAATGTTGTAAGGAGGCTGCTTCTTTGTTTCCTACCACTTAGCCCAGAAATAATCACACAGAGACAATATTCATTAAATCATTGCTTGGCCCATTAGCTCTAGTTTCTTTTTTTTTAAATATTTATTTATTATGTATACAATATTCTGTCTGTGTGTTTGCCTGCAGGCCAGAAGAGGGCACCAGACCTCATTACAGATGGTTGTGAGCCACCATGTGGTTGCTGGGAATTGAACTCAGGACCTTTGGAAGAGCAGGCAATGCTCTTAACCGCTGTAGCTCTAGTTTCTTATTGGCTAAGTCTTACATCTTAACTTAACCCATCTCCATTAATGTGTATATTTGCCACATGACAGTGGCTTGCCAGCTAAAGTTCCAGTGTTTGTTTCTGGAGGAGCTACATGGCTTCTCTCTGACTCCGCCCTTCTTTCTCCCAACATTGTTTGGTTTTCCCCACCTATCTAAGTTCTGCCTTATCAACAGACCAAGGCAGTTTTCTTTATTAATTAACCAATCATATTCACAGTATACAGAGGGGAATGCCATATCACCTCCCCTTTTCTGTTTAAATAAAATGGCAGATTTTAACTTTAACATAGTAAAATTACATATAACAAAACATGTATCAAGCAAAGATTACAGTTAAAATATTTATATCTACTTTTTCTTTTATCATAACTAAGAAAACTATAACTATAAATTCTTCAATTCCATCAAAGACTCCAGAAGGATATAATATTACCTAAGTAAACAGGAAGTACATTGTAAGCAACTTCCAAAACTTTAGAATTGACAGAGACATCTTGTTGCTTGGACAGTCACCCAAAGTTCTTCTGTACTGTTGGGGCATCCATCTTCAGTCCACAGGCCCATAGTATCCAGCAGACTTTTCCATGAAGAGGGAAATTTCAAAGACAGTTCAGCCTATATTGGCAGTTTGTCAGTCACTTTCTTCTGGCAGAATGTCTGGCAGACTCTTTAATGAAGCAGCGACCATGAAGGACCATCTCACCTTTAGGCAAGCTCAGCACTCATTTCTCTCTGGGTCCTGCATGTCTAGTTCATCAAGCAATCCAGGCAAGAGCAGTTTCTTGCTCAAATGGCTAACAAACTTCTTCATAAGAAGCCTCTACTATGGCCATCTTCCCCCTGAAGTAATTGGTGCTGCCAGGAGCAGATGTGTCTCTGTGTCTCACTGTCTTGAAAAGTCCTAAATTCTTAAAACATTTAAATGCCATATTCTGAAGAACTCTGAAAGATTTGAAGAATACCTATCTAAATGAAATATATCTCTATATATCTAGAAAAGCTAACTAACATAAGGTTGATTATTATAAATGATTCTCTATTAATTAACCTATATTTCTTAATTATATATTACACTTCTAGATGAGCTACACAAGCACAATGCCCTAATCAAAAGCAGAAATATACATAGAACAGAATTGTTCTTAACTTTTTATGCAAATCTCTATATGATATTCCCTTTTAAATGTAAGGAAACATTTATAAACAATATTTGGGAATATGGGCATACTTCTTTCCAAACTGCTTCCTGCTCTTTACAGGGTGAAGTAATTTTTTGAGGGGTGTTCAAAATGACCTTTCAAGATGTCTTAGTCCATCAAACCATATTAGTCTGGAAGCAACCCACAGATTCGCATCCTCTGTGGAAGCAAAAGAAAAACCTCTTTTCCAAAGCAACATATCATTAACCCATATTTTGAATTCAAGATACCTTTAAAACATATGTACTGGTTTAGCTTAGCAGCCCATACAATGAAATGTCTGTCTGTACTTAGCTTTTTCACAGTCAAAAAATTCAAAGAAAACTCAATAATATACATAATCCAGATTCTGTGAATTTTCCATTTTTATGTGGCTTATTTGTTTTTGACTGTCTGTACTCTGTCTCTTTAAAAACTTTACCTTTTTTTTTTTAAAAAAAACCAGTTTATCTCTCCCAAGCCTACATACATTTATTCAACACTGTGACTGTTTGAGAGTTCTTTTATGTCTGAATCTGTTTTATTGTGTATCTGTAATTCTTTACTGTCCAGGAGTGCCTCTTAAAATGATAAGTGCTTCTTAAAAACTTAAGCTGCATTTGCTAGGAGAATTATGGCACTGCCTGCTTGCCCTGCCCAGCCTAGCACGGCAAAGGAGGCCACTCACTGCCTTTGAGTTGCACACACCACCCCAGTTCCAAGTATGTAGTGGTCTTTGTTGAGCCTTTATGCAAGTTGTAGCACTCTGCTCACAAAAGCCCATTTAAATGCTCAGCCTCCTGAAAGAGTCAGAGTTCATGCTGGCAGCATGGCCCAGAAAGTTGGCATTTCAAAATGGTACAGCTTTTTTTTTCTGCTATCAGTGAATCAGGAAAACCTCTCTTAAAGGAGCCATGCCTCTGCTTGCTTCTACCAAACAGAGCTCACCCAAGATAATGCCAATACCAAACCATGCTTAACTCTGTTAAAAATTCTGTGTCTAGAATTCCTTTTCAAACTTTCTTAGATCTTACGTATATTTTATGTGGGCGCCAATTACAGCATACAGAGGGAAATCCCACATCACTTTAGCAAACTAGAAAACCTTTCCAAAATGGCTAGAGTACCTGCAGTCTCGTTGGCACTGTCTGATGTTTCTGGTTCTATATCCTTGTACCAAAGTTTTGCCTTTCAAATTATCCATTCCAAGAACTATGATGTGAAGTGATATTTTATTATAGCTTTGATGTTTAGTTACCTATTCTTAGCTAAGCATACTTCAGAAATCCTGAAATGTCTTTATACGTGTTCATCTCTGTGTGACATCTTTAAAATAGTTCCTCCAAATCCTTTTAAAAGCAAGGGTAAGGTTCATGGCCTTCATGCTTGATGCAGCCTAGTTCTTCCCTATGGCATGTCTGTGCATCAAAGCTGTAATAAAAATAAGGAGGCCTATTTAAATCACAGTATTTTTCAGACTGTCAGTGAGACCAATTCAGAAATAAAAGTTATATAAGCTGTCACCTAAGTAAAGTCATCTTTAAAATATATTGAAAGGCATTTTAGCTACTGGAGTTTGGTGCAGCAAAAGCCATAAACAATTGCAGGGTAATAAACTCCAGGATTTAGGTTCACTATTTCTTCTGAGAAATCAAATAAAAGTTAGAAAAAAATGTTAATAAACTTTCTCCTTGTTTTCTATAGGCAAAGAGTATACCCACTATGTAAATAAATGAAGGACAGACCATTCAACTGTTCCTTGCTGGTCCAAGAACTTCCTACAACTCAACTCTTCCCAAAGAACTCTTTTTAAGACTTGCTTTAGAGACATCAGTGTCTTTTGTGTGACCAACAGATCCAGTCATCAAGGACTATGGGGACATCAAGACATAAAACACTAATGCAAACCTTGGGAAGAAGGACCACAGATTTATAATACTAGCATTTTATGATCTCTAAATACATGTTTCTGTACATTCCTGGTATCAGGGCTACCTCAACCCTCATATCATTTGACAGCAATTGAACTGTGGCAACTGGAAACATGAAATAGGATTTCTCATCCTTCTAAAATCCAGAGATTTAGGAGCCTGGGAGATATAAAATAATTGGGTATCCTTTCATATTTTATAATTTTAGATATAGAATTATGTATGTGTATTAATCAATAGATATTACATATTGCTCTAAACTAGTCTTTTTTACTTAATACATTTTATATAACATTTAATATAAATATATCCTTTTGAGAAACAATATTATAATATCAAATTTTATGTATGAGTACTAAATAATTTTAAAATTTCCCCTTTTACTATAAGATGCAAGCACAAATATATATCTAACATAAATAATAGATGAGTCTTGCTTAGATATATTCATACATATACATATGTACATAAAACTTATAGGATATAGTTACTACAATATAGAATCACCAAGGAAGTCCATTTTTTAAATTTGACCTTTTAAGACAGGGTTTCTCTTTGTTGCCCTGGCTGTCCTAGAGATCACTTTATAGACCAGGCTGGCCCTGAAGTCAGAGAGCTGCTTGCCTCTGTCTGCCTTTTGTTGGGATTAAAGGCAAAGAAGTCCATTTTTAATATGTTAGTATATAATATCAACCCCACCCTCTTTCCCAAGAATAAATTCCTAACTTCTGTGTATGAGAACACCTAATTCTTCATGCTTATTTAAACGTGATCTTTGCTAAGATTGTTGATAATAATTTCCTTTTTATATTATAGAGATGTTATTTTTCTTATTTATTACGATCACTAGTGGGAACCATATGTGAGAGGAGAGAACCAAAGTAAGGCCCCATTTTAAATCAGCTAGGCATCCATGTTTTATATATGTGATGCTCAGTTCCCTGTTTTGTTGCTAAGGAGGTATAGACTTAGGGAAACTAAGCCACTCCTCCAAAGTCCCAGAGAACTCACAAGTTACTCAGGAGTTGCATTACTTCAGCAGAGAGAAATTTTATTCCCTGCATCTTCACTCCTTACCACACAGGTGTGCCTCATTTTTTTTCATGTGTGTAATAGTCATGGTTTTAGTCTGCTAAATGTTTAGACACAATTCTCCCTTCACCAGCCTGGTTCCCTGGTGTGGGATGGATGTTCAGTCTTTTTGGAGGGAAAACTGTCTATTCATTGTGTTTGGAAATCATAGATGGTGCGGGTCAACTTTCCTGCCACCCACATCTCAGGAGGGCTCTGAATTAGACATGCACATGGCATAACTTCCTCTTTCTTTCACCATGGAAAGAAAACATGACATGACATGATGTGCTTTTCTTAGTGAGTCTTCAACCTCTTAGCCAGCAAGCCTGTTTGCTTCAGAGATAATACTTTATTTTGAATCAGTGTATAAATGCAAATTGAATGCCATTGATTCATGAAATTAAACAGTTGGTCCCTAGCTAGTGACACTATTTTGATGAAGGCTATGGAACCTTTGGATGCTCAACTTTAGTTGGTGGAGGTGGGTCTTTAGGATGAGCTTTGAAGATTATATTCAGCTCCTTTTAGCCTATACCCTCTGTTTCCCCATCTATTTGTCATGTGAGGAACAAGACATACCATCGCTCACAAAGAAGGTCCTCTACCAAGCCTCACTCATCATGATGTACAGTACCCCCTGGAACATGAGGCAAAATAGAGCCTTGCAGAAAATTGGCCAGATGTTTTGTCATAAAGACAAGAAAAATAACAAGTTGGTTTAGCTACTATGACCTCACATTGAATATAAAATTATTCTTCTTGTATCATTCTGTGAAGAAAGATGAGCTCACCCAAAGAAAAATTACTGCTTCTTGGGTGGTAACTATGAGCTCAGCTGGGTAGTTTCAACTATACTCAGATACTCAACATCTGTGGCCTTATACAAGTCTCTGAACCTGAGATTTCTTTTTGCAATTTTTGTTCCCTTATTTGGTTTTGTGTTGAGACATAGGGCTTAGCATTCCCATTATGTATCCCTCTTATCATGTCCTGTGCAACCTATTGAGCCTGGAGCCTCTATCATATACCTAAAAAAGTAGACATAGCAGTACTTCATTCTTGGAGTGATGAACACTTGGCTCAGGCAAGGGAAAACTCATAATTTAATCCCACAGTTCTCTGCTTCTTTTTCATCCTGCCTATTGTATAGAAGTCACTGAATTAGGAAAAAAAATGAAAGCCACTCATGCAACTAAAGGGAGTTGGATGTAATTTCTAGGCTCCATTTTTTAAAATTTTTATTATTTAATTAAAATTTTCCACCTCCTCCCATTTCTCTCCTGCTCCCCTGATCCCTTTTCCCCTCCCTCTTTATTCCAAAGAGCAGTAAGGGTTCCCTGCCCTGTGGGAAGACCAAGGTCCTCCCCCTTCCATCCAGGTCTAGGAAGGTGAGCATCCAAACAGGCTAGGCTCCCACAAAGCCAGTACATGCAGTAGGATCAAAACCCAGTTCTAGGCTCCAATTTTTAAGAGGGAAGTCCTTCTGTATATGTGTTGCTTTTATTGGTCAATGAATAAAGAAGCTGTTTTAAGCCAATGGCTTAACAGAATATAGCCAGGCTGGAAAAGATATACACATGTATGAGAGTAGGTAGAATCAAGAGAAGCCATGTAGCTCCACCAGAGACAGACGCTGGACAGAACCTTGCCAGTAAGCCACAGCCACGTGGAGATACATGGATTAATAGAAGTAGGTTAAATTAAGATATAAGACATAGCCAATAGGAAGCTAGTGCTAATAGGCCAAGGATTGATTTAATTAATAGAGTTTCCATGTGGTTCTTTTGAGCTGAGCAGCTGGGAACAAACAAGCAGCCTCCTACAACAAATTGAAATAGAATATTACATTATAGACACAAACACATGCATTACATAATACATACATACACACATAAATACAATCTTCTCAATGTAATTTAATTGTTTATGAGCATATAGTTTCAGAGTTGACAACCCTACATTGAACAACCAATAATAGGGTTCTTCTCTGGGAGAGAGAATTCATTTTCTACCAGAAGTCATTAGTTGCTTTTTCTTTGTCTAGTGGTAAAATTTACCCCATCCACATTAACTTGATAACTAATATTGTCATGGTTCCAGTCTTTTTTGTGCAATGATTTCTAGTAAAGACTAGACTGTTTCACAATAGACTTCTTGGCATTGGGCTCTTAAAATCATTCTCCCCAATTCTTCTATATTTCTGGATCCATAAATGCAGCTGCTGTAATGTAGTTGTGTCTGTTTGGACTGGGCTTCCCAACATCCTTTTATCTCTTCACTATGTGCAGCTGTGGTTTTCTGTGATGTCTTCATTTATGGTAAAGAGAAGCTTCTTTGACAAAGGGGTGGTAGCTCAACTCTTCTGTGGGTATAAAAATAAGGTTTAGAATGAGGTAAGAAATTGTGCTGGTTGAGCAAAGTGCGAGTAGTGGATTTTTTCCTAAGGTCCATGACCTCACTGGCTCAGGATAGCAGGCTAGTCTTCTAGTACTAGGCATAATTCCCTTCCTTTTGAATGGGCCATATGTCTAATTAGACACTGTTGGATGCTGTCAGCTGTCAACATAAGTGCTACTTTTTGTACCTTTATGCATATCTTGCCATGCTGGTCATTGTCATTATTCATAGATATTAGAGCTAAGTAGGACTACTTCTATCTTCATTTCCTTGGTGGGTTGACTTTTCTCAGTCATGGGTAGCTGGACTGTAGAAAAGAGGCTTTATAGTCAGATCCAGTTTGAATCATACAAGTTCTGTGCCCTAACTGTGTGGTGGCTAGGCTCAAATTTTAAGATTTACTCATTGCCAATGATTGGTGAATATAGGAATGACATGTGTGAGTATAAGTCAATGACACCTTTCAAGCAGATTTAAAAGATCTTGATACATACACATATATACAAAATTATCTATCTATATATAAATATTTTGTGCTAAATAAATAAATAATATTTTGTGCTATAGAGAACAAAGATGTCCAGGACCCAGAATATACAAACTATCATGTGATTCTCCATGAGAAATATTAAGTCTAGAAACAGAACATCACTAGGTATGGAATAGCGCTACAGTTAGTGAAGTCTCTTGGTTTTACTCCGCCCATCATTCCCAATCAACATCGGAAGGTCAACTGGAAAGGAAACTTAGTTCCTTCAGGTAGGCCCCACTTTTCCTAGGTCCTTAATGGGGTGTTCATCTAAACTGATCTTAAGAGCTCAGAAGTCAAGTCAGATATGAATTTAGGGATGATCAACATGTCACAGAACTCAAGGACAAGAAACAAGAATATATGAATGTAGGAAGAGATTTTAGTTGGAAGACATCATTATTTGTGTTGGTACAGGCCTTGAGTGATTGGGCCAGGAAGTGGCAAGCAAGAGTAGAGATTGATAATGCACTAAGAGTTCCAGTTCATGGTCAGAACTCACCACAGTGGTTCAAAGACTGTAGAGTGGAGGTGTGAAATAAAATGTAAACAATTGGAGGAGGAACAGAAGAAATAAGAAAATTGGGTATTCGAGTTTCTGTATTTGGAGTTAAGGAGACCAAAGCTATGGTACCATGTCACCATATGTGTGTAACTATGTATGTATATATGTATGTATGTATGTATGTATCTATCTATCTATCTCTCTATCTCTCTATCTATCATCATCATCACCATTATCTATTTATCTATCTATCTGTCTAGTTCATCATCTATTTGTCTCTGTTATATATCATCTTGAAGTTCTTCCCTATATGACTGAGAAAGCAGAATAATATAATAATAAAGTCATCATGAGACAAACCAGAAATACAATTGGAAGAATATGGCCAATGAAGTCTGTGTTCTGAGGAATAGAGAGGAAACTAAATGTGAGAGAAAGGAATATAAGAAGTTTTGGAGAGGATTTTTTTACAACTACCTTGCACTGAAAGTTTGAGAATATGCTTGGAACTGGAGGTAAGTGGCAAAATGGAATTTAAATCACATTGGGCAGCACCTATCTTGGGGATCTGGCGTAAGGAGAGGTAGGTATCTGAGACAGTATCTGTGCAAATGGGACTCGTGGTTCTGACCAAAGCCTATGGTCACAGGAGAGTCCACAGTACATGCTTCAGCCAACAATGATCAGCATTCGAATGACATTTTGATCATGTGAGCACATGCTGCCATTCACCAGTGCCTACAGACCAGACAATGGGCATGTGAGTTAGAATCTTCTGAGTTCCAGAACCTTTGCTTTTTCTATTCACCCGCCAGGGTTCTGTTCCTCCATAGAACTATTTTAAGTACTCTGGACACAGAATCTTTCCACACATATGCTAAAAAGAGGGGAGAAGAGTCACATTTTTCACGGTATCCTGTCTCTGAGGACTGTGTTTATATCTGATGAGGTCTGAAGTCAGTGGAAGTTCCAGCAGTAGGAAAGGCTGCAAGTCTGCTGTGCAATAGAACATCATTGTGTTCAGAAGGATGCCCAAGTGTATTCATGATCAACTGATAATGCTCATTATAAATACATACAAATATGAAGCCACTGTCTTTTCACCTCTCACTTGCTTTTTTGTTGGCTATAAATAAATGACTATAGTCTACTTACATGGAAGCATTGTCATTGCAAACCTTGAGTATGGTTTGTGTGGCTCTTACCACTTGTCTGGCAAGACTGAACCAAGACCTTTCATTAAGGCAGCAGAATTTTTAATTTTTATATTTTAAGCTCATAACTTTGCAACTAACAATAGTGCTTTCATGAATGCCTGTGCCCTTATGAATATTATAAAATCATCAACATGCAAGGTGGTCTCTTTATCTCTTCATTCATCATGAAAGTTCTTGCCAACTTGCAGTCATGCAGGGAGGCAAGTCATCAGAATATTATTAACTAATGAGCAAAGCAATTATAAAATTAGCACTTCCTCAAATGTTTTTGCATGCCCAACTCTTTCACATCCAATTATTTCAACATCAATATATCAATTACAAAGTGAAATTGAAAATCCTATAACGAAAAATACAAGATTTATAAATTTGAAGAAAACGTTGGTGAATCATCTTAATTATGAACCAAATCATTGACAGATGAAAATCTGCTGCAATTTACCAATTAGATAGCAGAGGGGAAAAATGAGACAATGATATTTGTCCAGCAACTAATTTGAAAAGGAAAAAACTTGGTTATGCAAAAGTTAGGGGAAAAAAATCTCTTGGAAAATTGAAGTTTCCAAGTATTTTTACAAATATGATCTGTTTTATAATTGAAACACCATAGGACTCAAACAGAAATGAAAGAGTTGAGCAAATACTCCGACAAATGCACAATGGGGAAGAAAATTACCACTGGTGCTGCTTTCACAATCTACGTTCTCAAAAGTAGAGCTCTAGTAAGACATGCACTCATAACATACATTTTGTAATATGTGAAATAAAATATATTTATTTTATAATTCCAGTTTTTTTAACTTTTTTTAAAAATTTATTTATTTATTGAGGATTTCTGCCTCCTCCCCGATGAAAGGAGACAGAGACAGAGACCAAATTGGAGCACCGGACAGAAATCTCAAGGTCCAAATCAGGAGCAGAAGGAGGGGGAACACGAGCAAGGAACTCAGGACCGCGAGGGGTACACCCACACTCTGAGACAATGGGGATGTTCTTTCGGGAATTCACCAAGGCCAGCTGGCCTGAGTCTGAAAAAGCGTGGGATAAAACCGGACTTGCTGAACATAGTGGACAATGAGGACTACTGAGAACTCAAGAACAATGGCAATGGGTTTATAATTCCAGTTTTTAAAGTGTAAGGCGAACTGTATTGTAAGAAAAAAAGTATAACTGAAATTTTGATTCCCACTCAAGTGCCAAATATTGGTTAATGATACTAGAACCTTCCAAGTATTTCTCTAATATGGAGATTAGAACTAAGAACAATTAAAGCAACTAAAATGGACAAAAGGAGAAAAATTATCAGCACTTTTTCATGCAACACACATGTCATTACATGAAATTCTTTCATATCAGAGAATGTCAGATTTCTGTTTCATATAAATTACAATCTCTGCTTGGTTTCCATAACCATTCTCCCTATGGAGTATTTCCTTTGCTCTTCATATTTGGGAAAAAATTCAGAGTTGCTAAATTTTGGATTGCTTCAGGAAAAGCAGATGATTCTTTCATTAGATTTAGGTCATCCTAGCATAGATGTTCCTCTGTGTCTGTCATTTTTCCATCAGTATGACAAATGCCTGGAATTATCAAAGTTTAAATGTAAAAGGTTTCTTTTGGTTCCTGGTTTTAGAAGCTTCAGTCCATGATCAATGTTCACATCTTGAGCATGTAGAAAGCCTGGTGGAAGCACTCTGTGTAACAAAAGGGGAAGAGGGCTGGACCCACCCCCTGGTGGCCTAACATCTTCCCATTAGGTACCACTTCTGAAAGACTGCATCCCCTCCAATACCACCATTCTAGATTGCATTAGCTACTTTCCTTGTTGCCACCACATAAGTTCAACACATGGCAACTTAAGGGAACAAAGGGTTTATTTTGGCTAATATTTCAAGGAGGAGTCTGTTGTGGATGAAGAAAAGCATTTTAACAGAAACATGAAGCTAATAGTCACAGTGTGTCCACAATCAAGACGCCAAGGTAGATATGAGCCAGTTCTCAGCTCATTCTCTCCTTTTTTATTTCAATATAGAGGGTTCTCCTCACTCAGTGAGCATAATCTAGACAATCTCTTATGGGCATGCTCATGGCTAACCTAATATAGATGATCCCTCCAGGCCTACCCAGAGGCTTAACTCCTCAGTGATTCAAACTCCTGTCAAACTGACAATCAATATTAACCAACACTTTGGAAGAACCAGGCCTGTATTATAATGTCCTTTTCAGGATATTTAAGATCCAGACTACAAGCCGGGCGGTGGTGGCGCACGCCTTTAATCCCAGCACTCGGGAGGCAGAGGCAGG
>NC_022018.1:4543468-4544662 GCF_000317375.1 Microtus ochrogaster | reverse complement strand
TGCCACTTCAAGGCATAAGTGAGTGAAGGGACTTCTCTGTTGCCTCCTACTGTCATGTTTTTCAACTTAACTTTTTGTATTTCCCAACTAAAAAGTCATTCTGTACTTAATTTTTTTTCAGTTTATATACCCAGTTTGACTTAAGTTCTGTAGATAGTTTATTTATATATTATGACCTCTATAAAATTAATTGGTTTTCTTTTGCAGCTATAACAAATTACTCCAAGCATAGTAGCATAAACAACACAAAGTTGCCATGATATAATTACATAGGAATGTCAACAGGCACAGATCTCACTACATTAAAATTAAAATGTCAGAATTGTATTTCTTTATGAAAGTTCAGGTGAGAATCAAAATCTATCTACTAGGGCCATCCTTCTGCATGTCTGTGACCTCTTCCTGTCCCCTCAAAGCAACTGTATCTCCCTGTGCCTCTCTTCAGTAGCCACCCCTTCTCTTTAACTTTTACTGCCTTTGTGATTACAGGGCCTACACCAGACTAACCCAAGTTAAGCTCATGAATGACCTCAGTTTCATGGATAACTGTAATCCTCCTTACAATGCGACTTAGAGAAAGAGCTCCCAACTTCTCATGATGCAGAGATAAACTGCTTTAGTGAATCACCCTTCTTCTTTACCACAGCAGGTCACAAACATTGGCATAACTATCTCGGGGTCCCCAACTATTAAGATTTATCCCTGTGGGTATTTTACCTGCTCAGAAAGTGTGTGCACCTCCCTTGGGAAGTTTGTTCTGCTATTCTTTCTTCTTTATCTTTCTTTCAGGTCAATGATCATTATATGTCTAGATAAGCACTCATAAGTAGATTATTATTATGCCTAAAACAGTGTCATTCATATTTTCTCAATGTGGATTTTATTCTTGTCCTAATTTTGACTATGTTACAAGCCTAGTATCTATACAGTTAGCTCAATACAGTAAGACTTCATAGTGTCAAATAGAGATTTCCTTACATAATATTTAGATCTGTTGGAACAAAGGTGTTAGTGAGATGGCTTGGGCAGGTCAAGCACTTGCTGCAAACCTGGCAAACTGAGATGAATTTCCTAGGCCCACACAGTAGGAGGAAGGAACTGCAGGCTGTGCATTTACACACACACACACACACACACACACACACACACACGCATGCACGCACACACCACAAACCATTTTTAAAAGATCGAATA
>NC_022018.1:4513740-4543368 GCF_000317375.1 Microtus ochrogaster | reverse complement strand
GCACACACCACAAACCATTTTTAAAAGATCGAATATAAAAAGAAATGCTGGAAACTAAACTTCAGACTGAAAGCCTATGACACACACCTCAGAGTTTGTTTCTGGATTGTTTAGTGTCTCTGTCTCTGGTATCCACTCTGGCTATAAAGCAACAATCTGGGGGAATTCTCCTGGGCTACAGAATCAGAAACTGCAGTTAAAAATATGCAGCCTCCAGGGAAATAATCTGTCCCAATGTTCCATTTCTCTAACTGTGGGTATCGCTGCAGGAGCAGCAAGAAATCTGGCCTTTCCAGACTGGAGGCTGTTCCCACTGAAGCCTTTTCCTTTTTTCCAAAGGCCTTGGGCCAAATCATCAGATTTCTTGTTCTCTCTGTTACATCAATTAGCAGCACCTGAAAATGCAATTCCATTTAACTTGCTTGAATTGGAAACCCAGGGAAAATGCCTTTCATTTTCAAAGGGAACTTACTGAAGAGCTGTGCCTGCTCTCAGAGATGACTGTCCTCTGGGCCTCAGAACAGCAGAAACACACGCAGAATAATAGTGTCTGGGAAACGGGACAGCTTTAGAGCTCAATACATGTATCCAGATAATTAGTTGAGAAGAAAGTCTCTCACTCTGTGTATTAAAATCAAATCACCTGCACTCCTCAAAGTGCTTTTGCCAGGAAAAGGAGTCCCTTTTTTATTCTTTATCATTTTAAAGTCGATACCTGTTGACTTAAAATATCCAATGTGATATTATGGAAAAGCTTTAAATAAGAAGCTTACCTCTAAATTGTACAATAAATTGCTAAACTTTTCAAGAAGGAGAGATGGTTCAGCAGTTAAGAGCATTGCCTATTCTTCTAAAGGTCCTGAGTTCAATTCCCAGCAAGCACATGGTGGCTTACAACCATCTGTGATGAGATCTGGTGCCCTCTTCTGACCTGCAGGCATACATGCAGACAGAACACTGTGTACATAATAGGTAAATAAATCTTAAAAAAAAAAGCATTCATAGTTCCAACCTTCTATGTACCAAACACAACCCCAAGCCAGACTCAGCAGATGCCAAGGTTCGGGTCCATGCTTTCTTCTGTCCTAATGGTATTTATAGAGAAGTCAAGGCATAAATCCATCTCTCTTCTTGCCCTATTGACTAACCTCTGTTACTGAGCAAAGTAATTGAAACAATGCATTAACCTTTTGCCTTTTGCTACCACCACTGTTTGGTTCTTATTCCTAGTCAGCTGCATTGTTCTTCCAGGCTCTCACCGAAGCCTACAGAGACAATCCCACTTTCCTCTAATGACATTCACAGGCATCTCTCTACCATTCTCCGTGTGACCTTATTGTCATTCCCCGCAATGCCCTCAGCTCAGAATAACATGAAATTTTCACCTTTCCTGCCATCGCCTTCCCAAACTGCCACCCAGCCTCCTTTTGGCTGACATTATTGCTGCTTTCTACTTTCTCCGCAGTAGTCTACCTACAAAGGAACCCTTATTTTCTCAATTATGCCGAACATGTTTCTGCCTCTAAGTTTTTTCTTCTACCAGGGCTGCTCTTCCAGGGTGTCCATCCTGCATTCTTCCCTTCACGCCAGCCTCTGATTAGATGCCATCATCTACAAGAGACTTTCTCTGAATAACCCACTAATGGTTGTATTTCTTTTCACTATACTCACATTGTCTAATTTCTTACATATTTCTATCACTCTCTATGATATGTTTGTAATGTGAATTCCATGATAAGAGGAATTTATTCATTGTCTGATGTATGTCAGGTACTCAGAATTCTGCCTAGCATATGTAACTGGTTCTAGTCTATTCTATTTCTCATATATTTAATGGTCATCTCTTATATCGACAATACAGGAATGACTTGGTGAGAAGGATGCTATGCAAATATATATTTTTGCAAAGGAGTGGATGGGTATGATACGAAAAGGATGGGCAAAGGCTGATGAAACTTGGAGTCAGGAAATTTGAGTTCACATTGAGGGTGACGACTTAATAGTTTGGGAATTTTAAGCGATTATTATACTCTCTTAGTCTTAATAGGTATATCTATACATGTGAAAATATTAATGTTTGCAGATATGAAAGCATATACCATATATGAAAGGACTTGGTTTTGAGTCTAGAAAATATATCTTTGCTCAGTAAAAAAACAAAAGCCAACTGGCCCAGAAGTACCCATTGGAACACAGCTTCTCTACAGGCTACACTGAATATCACTTACTACTTAGCTTTCTTATGCAGTGAGGTATGGAATGTACTTGAGACTGAATGGCATCACCTTTTCCACCATCAGGAAGGAAAGATTTCAACCACTTTATGTATTCTGGCTGAGTTCCTCAGCTAGAATTCTACTGTGGAATATTTAGAAATATTTTTAAAAATCTATAAATGCTATCTGAATTAATCCTTATTAGAAGTAGTGAGACAACTCAAAGATTTCTAACCTTCTCACAGAGTACTTGTTCCTTACAGAAAAGATCCAACATTTTAATGAAACTGTGTTTAAACTCTAGGGAAGCTCAGTCCTTCCTACTTACTATGTGGTTCTCCACTCTCCTGAATGCCAAGCATACTGTCTGCCCAAAGGCAGTGGGATAGAAGGAAAAGCTACTGCATGTTGAGCCCAGTCCATGCTATTGGTACAGAATACTAACCAGGCAGAAAACATACTGGTAATGAAAGCATGCCTACATAAGCAAGCAACAAAAATAGCTGCATCGTAAAAATAAAAAGCTACAATGTATTTTATTTTAAATTTTCAAACACCATTAGGAGATGGAGCCTGAGGTTAAATTTTACTGAAAGAAACTTTACCAAATAGCTGAACGAAGAAGAATATGTGTATCTAGGGACATAAGACCTTATTTAGGGAGTGAGGTGAGGAAGGAGTAACAGTGATGGGAAAGGAGATAACAAGGAGAATATTTTTCACATGGGAAGCAAGTACCAGATCAAAATCCTGAGTATTTGAGAATAATCTTTTAATCATTATAGACTACTCTAACAGAAGACCATAGTCTGGACGGTTTAAATAGCAAAATGTATTTGAGTTCATGGATTTTAACCTTTTGTCCATTGCTATATTGATTATGTAAGTGTTTATCAGAATTTAAGAGCTAAGTTTGTTGAGAAAAAATTGCGTCAAAAGAGCATGGATACTGTAAGTAGTGATCTCTATTGTTCAGATAAAGTGAGAGGTGAAAACAACTCTTGTCTCACACTTTTAAGAAAAGCAATTTTGAAGACATTGTCTTGCTCTCTGTTGCTGATCTTCCAGCAGACCCAAACCCTTGGGCTTGTCCCCAGTATTGTTCCAGCAGACCCAAACCCTTGGGCTTGTCCCCAGTGTTTCAACAGATCCTCGGCTGCAGCCTCCCTTCCCTATTCTCCATATCTCCTATGGATCCAACAGACCATCCCCTCCTGTTACCCCTCCCACCACAACTGTCCCTGTGTTCTGCCTAGAACTTGGACAGTTACCCTTGGCTCATCTCTAGGCCATGGTTGCCAGATGACCAGTTAGCCCGTCCTCAGACATTGTCTACTTTCTCGGTTCTCCCAGCAGACCCAATCTCTCAGGGTCCTCCCAACTTCATCCCATCTTCCCTGTCCACACCTACTGTGGCTCATACAGACCATTCCTTCCTGACCTCCCAGAAATGAACAGCTAGATATATAATCACCCCAAATTCAGATGCTTAGATGCCAGTATAAAAACACAATCAGTTAATAGCCAGGACAATATGTATCTACTAGGATCCTACCACAAGGATAGTCCTTGAACCAGAGCACAAGTAAAAGACTTTACAACCACCCATATAAAGATGATAGAGGTCCTTAAAGAAAAATAGAATGCATCCCTTAGAGCAAGCAAAGAAAGAGCTGGGTGGTAGTAATGCATGCCTTTAATCCCAACACTCTGGAGGCAGAGGCAGGTAGATCTCTGTGAGTTTGAGGCCAACCTGGTCTTCAAGAGCTAGTTCCAGGACAGACTCCAAATCAACAGAGCAAAACCAAAAAAAATTACCAAAAAACAAAAACAAAAACTAAAAAATAGACAAACAGTTGAAAGAAATGAACAAAACTATTTAAGACCCCAAAATAGAAATAGCAACAATAAAGAAAACCCAAACAGAGGGAATTCTGGAAAAAAAAACTTAGGAATTAAAACAGTTCAGACAGGAAATAGAGAGGTGGTCTTCACCAATAGATTACAGGAGATAGAAGAGAGAATCTCAGGCATTGAAGATATGATAGTAGAAATGCATACATTGGTCAAAGAAAATGTTAACTCTAAAAAATTCCAGAAACAAAACATCCAGGAAGTGAGGGACACTATAAAAAGACCAAACCTAAGAATAATAGAAATAGAGGAAGGAGAAGAATCCCAGCTCAAAGACCCAGAAAATATTTTCCACAAAATCACAGAGGAAATTTTTCCTAACCTAAAGAATGATATGCTTATAAAGGTAAAAGAAGTTTACAGCACCAAATAGTTTGGACCAGGAAATAAAGTCCCCTCATTACATAATAATCAAAACACCAAAATGTACAGAACGAGGAAAGAATGTTAAAAGTTGCAAGAGAAAAAAGCCAAATAAGATATAAAGGCAGACCTAATAGAATTACACTTGACCTCTCTCTGGAGACTCTAAAAGCCAAAAAAGCCCTGGATAGATATACTACAGATTCTAAGAGATCACAGATGCCAGCCTAGATTTCTCTATATAGCAAATTTTGTTTTGTTTTGTTATTTTTCAAGGCAGGGCTTCTCTGTGTATCCCTTGCTATCCTAGAACTCTGTAAACCAAGTTGGCCCCAAACTCAGATATCTGCCTGCCTCTGCTTCCAGAGTGCTGTGTTTAAAGGCATGAGTCACCATGCCCAGCTTATATAACAAAACTTTAATCGCCATAGATGGATAAGACAAGACATTCCATGATAAAATCAAAATGCAAACAATGTCTATCTACAAATCCAGACCTACAGATGGTGTTAAGAAGGAAAATTCCAACCTACGGTCGTTAACTACACCCACCAAAACACAGGAAATAAATAATCTCACACCAGCAAAACTAAAATAAAGGAAGTATATACATATACCACCACCACCACCACCAACAACAACAAAATAACAGTAATCAACAATCATTAGTCATTGATATCTTTCAGTATCAGTGATCTTAATTCCCCAATGAAAAGACACAGATTAACAGACAAATGTGAGAACAGGATTCAACCTCCCCTTACAAACAAGCAACACAGCTCAGCATCAATGATAGACATTACCTCAGGGTAAAAGGTTGGAAAAAGATATTCCAAGCTAATGGACCTAAGAAGCAAGCTGATGTAGCCATTTTTTTTTTATTTGCAGTACTGTTTGGCCAATAGCTTAAGTGTATTTCTAGCTAGCTCTTATCCTAAACTAACCCATCTCCATTAATCTGTGCATCACCATGAGGTCATGGCCTAACAGCAAAGTTTCGGTTGGCTCCAGCGGAGGTGTCAGTCTCCTGTGGGTGGCTACATCATGGCTTCTCCCTGACTGTGCCTACTCTTTCTATATTTATCTCTTCCAACTGGCTATTCTGTTAAGCCATTGGCCAAAAGCAGCTTCTTTATTTTTTTTGGGAGTTTTTTTTTTTAATTTTATTTTTTTCTCCTTTTTTTTTATTGAGAAAAGGAAAAAAAAAAAACAACAAGTTCCCGCTTCCTCCCAGACTCCCATTTCCCTCCCCCTCCTCCCACCCTTCTCCCCCTCCTCCTACCCTTCTCCCCCTCCCCCTACTCCTCTCCCCCTCCCTCTCCAAAGAGCAGTCAGGGTTCCCTGCCCTGTGGAAAGTCCAAAGTCCTCCCCCCTCCATCCTGGTCTAGGAAGGTAAGCATCCAAACTGGATAGGCTCCCACAAAGCCAGAACATGAAGTAGGATCAAAACCCAGTGCCATTGTCCTTGGCTTCTCATCAGCCCTCATTGTCCACCATGTTCAAAGAGTCCGGTTTTATCCCATGCTTTTTCAGTCCCGGTCCAGCTGGCCTTGGTGAGCTCCCAATAGATCAGCTCCACTGTCTCAGTGGGTGGGTGCACCCCTCGCGGTCCTGACTTCCTTGCTCATGTTCTCGCTCCTTCTGCTCCTCATTGGGACCTATCTTAATTAAGGGAGCCATCTTAGAGTTGGCAAGAGTCTTTAACCTAGAGGGGCTCCTAGGTGCCCAGGGCGATGTCCCCAGTTAGTTCCGTGGCCACCTGAGGATAGGGAACCTGAAATGGCCCTATCCTATAGCCATACTGATGAATATCTTGCATATCACCTTAGAACCTTCATCTGGCAATGGATGGAGATAGAGACAGAGACCCTCATTGGAGCACTGGAATAATGTAGCCATTTTAATATTAAACTATATAGACTCAAACCAAAACTAATCAAAATAGATGAAGAAGGACATTTAATCCTCAGTAAAGAAAAAATCCACCAAGCTGACACTGCAATTCTTAATATCTATGCCTAAGCACCAGGCCACCCACTTTTGTGAAAGAAATACTACTACAGCTTAAATTACATATTGACTCTCATACACTGAGAGTGGGAGATGTTAATACACCTCTCTCACAAATGGACAGGTCTTTCTGATAAAAAACAAAGCAGAAAAGTACTGGGGCTAACCAATGTTATAACCCAAATGGACCTCATAAATATCTACAGAACATTTCACCCAAATACAAAAAAAAAAATACACCTTCTTCGAGGCACCTCATGACACGTCTCCAAATTGATCACATTCTTAGATAGAAGCAGAAAGCTTACAAACTCATGGAAACTGAACAACTCTCTACTGAGTGAAAACTGCATCAAGACAGAAATAAAGAAATAAATTAAAGACTTTCTAGAATTCAATTAAAATAAATACATAGCATGCCCAAACTTATAGAATACATTGAAAGCAATGCCAAGAGACAAGATCAGAGCACTAAGTGCTTAGATTAAAAACTGGAGATATCTGATACTAACAACTTAACAGCACACTTGAAAGCTCTAGAACAGAAAGAAACAAGCTCATCCAAGACAAGAAGACAGACTGAGTGCTGAAGTCAGGAAAATAGACACAAAGAGGACAATAACACTTCTTCATTGCTGGTGGGAGTGCAAACATACAGTCGCTGTGGAAATCAAAATGTAGTTCCTCAGAAAACTGGGAATTGATCTTCTGCAAGACCCAGCCATTCTTGGGCATATACCCCAAGCATGCCCAACCATAAAGACACTTGCTCAACTATGTTCAGACTGGCATTATTCATAGTGGCTATAAACTGGACGCAGCTTAGATGTCCCTCAGCCAAAAAAGAAAGGATAAAGAAAATGTGATAAATTTATACAGTGGAGTATTACTCAGCTGTGAAAAATGGCATCATGAAATTTGCAGGCAAATTGATAGAATGAGGGGAAAAAATCATCGTGTTAGGCAATATTTTATCTACTTCCAGAAAGGCAATATTTTATGTACTCTGTTACTAGTGGATTTTAGTCATTAAGTAAATGATAACCAAGCTGTAGAATCTGTAGACCCTGAGAGGTTAGGTAAAGAGGAGAAGTCTAAGGGGGATGCTAGGAGCTCCCAGGGGAAAAGATTTTGAAGGTGGATTGGAGACAAGTGGGGACTTGAGTGGGAGGGATCATGTCATGGGGAGATAGGATGGATTGAGAGAAGGCAGGGAGAGACATCTGGAATTGGGGGTGGTTTGGGACTGTGAGGAAGCCTGGTGCTGTGGAAGCTTCCTGGAATTTCTGAGGGTAGCCCTAATGAGGACTTCTAGTAATGGGGGACACAGAGTGTGCAATACCCATCTCTGTAGCCAGACAGGGCTTCTGGTGGTGGGAATGGGTTGCATTCAGTTGTGTTGTTCGTCAAGAGCCCCACCTCCCGAGATCCCCATACAACAAAGGCTGATGATAGAAGAGAAGGCAGCTCTCTGCAAACTGAGAGCAGGATCCCATTCTAGATGACAGCATTCACACAGCTCACAGCTCATTCAATGTAGAGATGTTCAGCTGGTACCTGCATGGAGCCTTTGCTCCTGCATTCTAGTCTCCTTGGTGTGGGAAGGTACTCTGCAGGCTACTGAAGGAGAAACGTAGACACGAGCCCAGTCACAAATCCTTTGACCTACAATCTGTGCTGCCTGCATGATGTGCTGGGGCAATGGTGGTACAGAACTTGTGGGAGTGCCCAAACAATGTGTGATGTAACTTGAGGCCCACTCTATGAGAGGGAACCTAAGCTTGACTCTGATTGGATGAATTGGATGGCAAGGAACTGGGACTGGATAGTCCAAAGGACTAGGTATATATATATATATATATAATGTATATACACACATACATACATATATACATATATATTTAAATGATTTCCTAATGATATTTTTCTATACTTATAGACTGGTCCTTAGTCTGGTAGTCATCAGAGAGGATCTCTCTGGCAGCAGATGGGAGCAGGTGCAGAGATTCATGGCAGAAGTTACACAGAGAGAGTTTAAATTGGAAGTCTCCGTCTGGTCCCTCCACTTGGAGATTGTGGAACCCCTTGGAAGAGTAGGTAAAAAATTGTAGGAGTCGGAGGAATTAAAGACATCAGGAAACATGGCCTGCTGAATCAACTAAGCAGGGAGCATATGGGCCCACAGAGACTGAAACAGCAGGCCTGGGGCCTGCAGCGATCTGTTTTGGGTCCTCTGCTTATATGCTGTGATTGTTGGTTTGGCATTTGGTGGAACTCCTAACTGTGGGAGCAAATGTGTCTTTGACTCTTTTACCTACTCTTAGAACCCCTTTCCTCCTTCTGGCCTGCCTTGTCAGGCCACAAAAATAAGGACTTTTTCCTTGTCTTATATTTTGTTTGGTAGTATTTAGGTTTTGGTTTTTGGAGGCCAGTTATTTTCTGATGGAAGATGGAAGGGGATTAGATCTGGGAAGAAGAGAAGAGGTGGGGGGAACTGGGAGGAGTGGAGAGAGGGGAAACTATGGTAGGGATGTATTTTTTGAGAGAAGAATTATTTTCAATAAAAATATTATCTTTAAAAATATATTAGGTACTTGCATGTATGTGGTCACACATGTGTTTGGGAATGTATACACATGTGTATAAGGCATGAGTGCCTATGTTCAAGAGTGGAAGCCAGAAGAGGACATTAAATGTGTTCCTCTATTATTCTTTGTCCATTCCTTTGAGGCAGGGTGTCTCATTGAAGCCAAAATTCAATGCTGTGAACTTCAGTGATTCTCCTATCTTGGAGTCCCTCAGGAGCCCCTTATAGGGATATGCAGAGCTTTCAGCTTGTGACCTGAGTGCTAGAACCTGGCCTTCAGCCATAACAATTACATGGAGAACCATCTCAAGTACTGAGCTATCTCTCTAGCACCACAATTACAATTCAAATATCATCTTCATCATCATTGTGTGTGTGTATGTGTGTGTGTGCATGCATGTGTGTGTGGGTGTATACTTGTGTTCATTCACTATTATGTGTGTGGAGGTCAGAGGACAACTGAATGTGTACAATTTCTCTGCTTCCACCTTTTCATGACTTTTAGGCATCAGATTCAAGTTGTCTGGTTTGCAACAACAAATACCTTTACCACTAGATCATCTTATTCATGCCATAATTGCAGTTTTTAAAAAGCAATTATTTCACTAATAGAACAAAATATATAAGCTACTAGGTTTGGATGATGATTTAAACTGCTAATTCCCAGTAGTGCTTTAGTTTTTGTACCATCACCAATGCCTATGGAGCTAAATGAAATGCGTTTCCACTTATTAATAATCTCAGTCACTTTTTGTCTTCAGCTATATAGCATGGATGCCTACTTCTAAATCATTCAGCATCAACCTCCATTGTATAGTTCATGAGACAGACAGTATATAGTTCATACCTTTGCATCAATTTACCAAATAACTGTTTAGGGTATTAAGTATTAACCATTGCAAATTATCTTAAATTTTATTTTTAAATAGTAAATTCTTCTTTTAGAAAATGTAATTTCCAGTGTCATTTTGAAAAATGAAGAGTACAGGGCTCAGTGAACATTTCATTTTCCGTGGGAATAATTTTAAAAGAGCTTTAGAAAATCCTTTCTGTGAGCAGAATGTGGCACGTTGTCAGAAATGAGGCATGCTCACCGAGTTCCCATCTTCATTCACACAGTAATCACTGGTCTCTTGGCAGGTGTGTGCATGTTGTGTGGGCTGAGATAATGATTCAGGCAAAGAATATTTTTTTGTTTTATTATTTTCTGACATTTACAGATTAGCACTTATAGGGTTTGCACTTAATATATGTGATTGCACTGATGGGAATTTAATCCCTTATTTTATTCCATTTGTATGAAAGAGTTCCATCCACTTTTAATATTAAGTTTAATGCTAACTTTTAATATTGCTTTCTGAAATGTACTTTGGGTTTCATATCAGATTATAGCTTCAAATAATATATTGATTTGTACTTAAAGTGAATTAATTAAAGTATCATGCTATAAAAAGATTTTTTGCAAAATAATATACAATTAGAATAAATATTAACAATAACTTATCTTTAAAAATAGAACATAAGAAAAAATAAAGACATAGAAGCACAAAATTTTCGTGAGTTGTAAACATTAAAAAAATCTCTCTTTACCACAAAACAAATAATTGTAATTTAAGCTTCTTTTTTTTATTCTTTCTTATTACATATATATGAAATAATGGGCTGTTCCCTTTGATAACCATGGAAAGAATGGTTGTGTACTATTAATCTAGAAAATTTCAAAATGCATCATAGAACTCAGTTTATACAGAAAGCCATTTAACAGAAAGGAAGCAAATTGTATTTAACTACTTTTATGTCTTTGAGGACCTACTGATTTTCCTTGTCTTGCTCTTTTCTCTCAGAAAAGTAGTTTTTAAAAAATGGGCATTCGTTTATCAAGTACACACATAAAACTGTCAGTAATAATACATATACATACCAGATCAGAATTCTAATTTTAGTTATTTGCCTCTGTATTCCCAGGGTTTCACTAAAAGAAACAACAAAAAATGTCCATTTATTTAAAGAGCTAGCACATCTGATCTCTGTGGTGCCTGTCTTGTCACCGTATATGTGACACATCATCTCATTTCTTCTGAAACCTCAATGGCTCTGTCCAAGGCCCTCCCCCTTTGGGACACACAAACTCATTCACAATAATGAAAGATTTCCAGTGAGAATCAGCAAGTTTTTAATTTGTTCCAAGCTTTCACCAACTCATCATCTTCATTTCCTTTATTGCCTAAAGTTCATTTAAAAACCGATTTTTATCTAAGTAATGTCCTCCAGGCAGTTCCTCAAGACGAATTAAGGTAATCAGCAAACACACACCGGGAGAATTCCCTCCACACTCATCCGCACTCTTGCACCTTTCATTTCTGTCAATTAGATGCCATACTGAAAACTTCTGAAATTCAGATTACTTCAGCTGGGGTTATGGTTTTATTGAAAAGAATTCATAGGAATAGGACAGAAAGAAAGATTTTTGCTTGTCACTTTATGTAACCATTATAAACAGTTGTGGCAGATTAGAAGCTCTTGACACTAGTTTCTCGCCTAATTTACATACATGTTTTTATGCCATTATTTTTTTTTATGTATTTTAGGTCTTTCATTTTAATTTTACAGACTGTCAGTGCAAATAAAAATACATTATTGAAAATTTCCAGTTTTGTGCCTCACAAACAATTTTAAATTAAATGATCAAACAAGTAATAGATAAAGGAAATACAGTAAAAACAGTTATTGTTTTTCCACTAGGTAATAGCAATAATTTCCCATTCTATCTTATCTTTTTAGTCTCTGTGTTTAATTAAAAAAAGTGATCAGCCTTTATTTTTGAAAAAAAATTATAATAAATATTTTCAAAAACATAATGCTAACTTTTACACATTTTACCATGTCTCCGTGTACATATGTCTGAGAGCATTAGTTCACATGTACCACGGCAATCAGTAGTTCAAAGGACAACTTTGGGGTGTTGCTTTTGCCTTGTACTTTACTGAGGTGAGTTTTTCTTGTTTCTGATTCTGGGCTGAGTACTCCAGACCATCTGTCTCCATCTCCCATCTTGTTCTGGGACTGTAAAAATTACAGATTTACAATACCATACCTGGCTTTTTATGTGGGTGCCTGGAACTAAACTGAATTAATTTCTTAGGCTTGACTCATTGCTCACAAACCCAAGTGTGCTAATTCTTTTTAAATATCACTATATTTATGAATATGAGTGCCCTTTCTATTTAAGTATACTTATTGATATATTCATGACTAATGATTGCAATTTTTTGATGTGAGATTCCCCTCTGTATATTGTAAATATGCTTTATTATCATTGGTTAATAAAGAAGCTACTTTGACTTATGGCCGGGCAGAATAGAGCTAGGTGGGAAAACTAAACTGAATGCACAGAGAAAGAAGGTGGAGTCATGGAGATGTCGTGTAGCTGCGCCAAAGGAGAAAGATGCCAAAACCTTACCAGTAGGCCACAGCCTTGTAGTGGTACATAGATTAATAGAAATGGGTTAATTTAAGGTGTAAAATCTAGCTAGGAATATGCCTAAGCCATTGGCCAGATAGTGTTGCAATTAATATAGTTTTGTGTGGTGATTCAGATCTGAGCATCCAGGAAACTAAAGTGCAGTCTTTGCTGACTAATGGTGCCCATTGTCTGGGGGCATGGATCTACATAAGACCTAAAAAGCTTAAGAAAAAAAGAAAGAGAACTTCTAAAGCCACAAAATCAGGAGGCAAATGCAGTTTTTTGATAACTACATTATTATTATTATTATTATTATTATTATTATTATTATTATTATTATTTTGGATAGACTCTGCTGGCTGCAAGCAAAGGGATGACTCCTTTAATAAATGGCTTTCTGGTTTATACTGACAGCATGAACAGCTCTGGCTCTTTCAGGAGATTTTCTTGCAAAGCACTCAGGATTTGTGAGCAGAATGTTATAAACTACTTTATGGAGACATAGACCTTCTATATCCCTGAAGCTGGGACAATAAGCATGACTTGTAGAGTCAGTGAACATATCTCCACTATATTGGGTGGAGTGGAGCCAATAGGCAAAGCCACAGTGATAATCTTAACCATTCCTGTTTAGCATTTTTTTTTAAAAAGCTCTCCTGGTCAGAAAATGATTATAGATACACGATAAGACAGATTCATGGACTTAAGAGAGAGAGAAGAAAGAGGACAAACAGTCATAGATTATGTATATTATTGTGTTTTCTTTGAAATTTTTGACTGCAGAGAGATATTTGATTCTGTCGGCTGCTAAGAATATATATATATGTTGTAGGAGCTGTAGGCTGCATTCCTGCCACCTGGCTCCTGGCCACTGGCTAGGTTTACCCCAGAAATAACAACACACAAATCGTATTCTTTTAAACACTGCTTGGCCCATTATATCTAGCCTCTTCTCAGCTAACTCTTACACCTGGACTATCCCATTTCTAATAATGTGTGTAGCACCCCTAGATGCGCTTACCGGGAAGATTCTAGCCTACGTCCATCCTGGGTCGGAGCTTCATCGATTGCATCTGCCCGGGAGAGGGGAGCATGGCCTCTGAGCTCACTTCCTCTTCCTCCCAGCATTCTGTTCTGTTTTCTCCTCCCACCTATGTTTTAACCTATGAGGCCAAGCAGTTTCTTTATTACTTAACCAATGACCTTCCTCCATCATATATTTAATATATATATATATATATTAAAGGTATCTTGACTTCAAAAAATTGAGTTTAAGTATACGTTACTTTGGAAAAGAGATTCTGCTTTTGTTTCCACAGAAGATAAGAAACTATGGGTTCCTTCCAGGTTAATGTGGTTTTATAGAGCAAGACCCCCTGGGAAGATGTCAATGAACCCCCAAAATAATTTACCCAACAAACAGCAGGAAGCAGTTTGTAGAAAACAATGCTCAAATTCCCAAAATGATTGTTTATAAGTATTTATTTTTAGATTAGAAGAGTTAGTAATAAATGGTTAATGGTCACAAATAAGAGGGAGATGATATAGAGATAAATACTTTACAATAGTTTGGATTTTGATCTATTTATACAAATTTAAGATTGATTTTGTTCTACTGTGTATATGTATTTCTGCTATAGTTTATGATATTATGTTTGTGCAGGTCATTTAAAATGTAAGATATAGTTAACAAATGCAGTCATCTATAATAATCAAACTTTAATTATATTAGTTAGGTTTTCTAGATATACAGATATATATTTTGGTTAGATAGATAATCTTCAACACTTCAAAGACCTATGGAATATGGCATTTAAAATGTTTTAAGAACTTAGGCTTTTCTCAACAATGAGACATGTTTACTTCTGGCAGCACCAATTGCTTCAGAGAAGTTAATGGACTTTGAAGGAACTTGTTATGGAATTTGTCTTCAACGTGATGAGGCTGAACATTTGGGCAAGAAACTGTTCTTACTTGAACTGCTTGACAGCATACTGTATAAACTGGACATGTAGGACCCACTGAAAAATAATTGCTGAACTTGACTAAAGAAGGTGAGCCAGCCCTTCAGGGTTCCTGCTTCATGAAAGAGACTGCCAGACATTCTGGAGGACACAGAAGAAAATGGCAAACTGCCAAAATAGGCAAACCAGTCTTTCAAATTTCTTGCTCCATGGAAAATTCTGTTGGATACTATGGACCTGTAGGCTGAAGATGAAAGCCATAACATTACAAAAGAACTTTGAGTGATTGTCCAGACAGTGAACTTTCTCTGTCAGTTCTAGAGATTCAGAAGTTGCTTACAATGTGCTTGCTGTTTACTTAGGTAATATTATATCCTTCTGAGGTCTTTGATGGAGTTGAAGACAGATAAAAGTAGTTATAGTTTTCCTTAGTTATGATAAAAAAGATGGTTCAGCAGTTCAGAGCAGACAAAACTCTCCCAAAAATTCAGGGCATGGTTCTTAGCATTCATACTGGCCAATTTACAAGTAACTAAGTAACTACAGTTCAGAGGACTTACACACCTTTGTTCTCTGCAGAAAGTTGCACTGAGGTGAACATATGTGGCATTTTGCATAAGAATGTCTCCTATAAACTCGTATATTTGAATATTCTCTGTTGTAATAGAAGCAGCGGGGCTGCGTCCCCAGCACCCCGGCCGCCTGCTAGCTTATGCCCCAAATAACAACACACAAACTGTACTCATTTAAACACTGCTTGGCCCATTATATCTAGCCTCTTTTCAGCTAACTCTCGTACCTGGACTAGCCCGTTTCCAATCATGTGTGTAGCATCAGTCTTACCGGGAAAGATTCATCCCACAGCATGTCCCCCTTTTTTCTTTTCTAAACAAAAAACCTAAATTTAGTATTCTTTATTTAGTTTTATTTTTTCTGAATATTATCCATAGCAACTTGTAACCAACATGCTAAACAACAACAAATATTCATAATCCATTTTGTGGGAATGTGGATGTACTTTTCTAGGCTACTTCCTGCTAAATGGGGGTGTTGGTAATCTTATGGGGACCCAAAGAAAATTTAGGATTATGTTCAAGTCCTGACTGGAGTATTCTGTGAGGTTGATCATCACAGCCAGAGGCCCTAAAGCTGTTCTGGATACAGAACTCAGAAGAAACTGCAACAGAGGTTTTCTAAAATAGTCAACCTTCTGGGCCATTTGTTCCCATTGGAGATTTTTTCAGTGGGTCTTCCTCAATCAAACCTTATTTTTCTTACTAATGATTTCCTGTAGAATCAAAAGCAAAATCTCTTCTCCAAAGTAACAAGTAACATATCTTTTAATCTAAAATTTGAAGTCAAGGCACTTTCAAAATATATAGGTTAGATTAATTTAGCAGTATTTATAATCAAATGTCTTCTAGCAGCTGTTTCTCCTTCCTCAGCAGTCAAACAATTCAAAGGCAACACAATAACGTACAGCACCCAGATTCATAGATTCTCTGGGTATTTTCCATGGCTTTATTTTTTACTCCATTTAAAAAAATTTTTTTTTTGTATTTTTGAGACAGAGTTTCTCTGTGTATCTTTGGCTGTCCTGGTTCTCACTATGTAGACCAGGTTGGCCTCAAACTTGTAATCCTCTTACCTTTGCCTCCTTCAGCAAATCTTACCAGAATGTGCCATTACAACTGGCCTCTATGGCTGACTAGTGGGGCTACTTAGATTAAAGGTGTGTGACACCACTGCTGAGTCTGTATGGCTGACCAGCATAGCTGTTTTACTCTCTGATATCCAGGCAAGCTATATATATCAAAATACAAATGAAATATCACTATAATCTGATATTGTAAGTTGGTCTTCACTTAAATTTACATTTATAAGAGTTGTTATGGCCATGGTGTCTCTTCATAGAAATAGAACAAGGGTTAAATGCACACACAAAACACACACACTTTTAAAAATAATACAACTTGATTAATTTATACTACCATTCATTGTCTTCTTTTTTTGTTTGTTTTTCTTTGGGTTTTTTGTTTGTTTGTTTGTTTTAGCTTTACAAGACAGGGTTTCTCTGTGTTGTTTTGGGGCCTGTCCTAGAACTAGCTCTTGTAGACCAGTCTGGTCTTGAACTCATAGAAATCTACCTGCCTCTGCCTCCCAAGTTCTGGGATTAAAGGGGTGCCCCACCACTGCCTGGCTCATTGTCTTATTCTTAAAACTTCCTTGTAATTCTAGACTTTTTCAGTGGGTTTTAAATTCAAAATACTTTTGTTACCCAGGAGAAAATATTGGGTCATTTTGCTTGAATCTCAGATCACCTGTTGTATATTAATCAATGTGGTCTAAGCCATGAGTCTGTATTAATGTAAATGAAGGGTTCTTATTACCAATACCTATTAGTTTTATTACTCCCCATTTTTTCCCATGACAGAATAATCAACTGGAGCTCAATTAGCCAAAGTCTCCGCATATGAATATTTATGAAAAGGTTCTTTTAGAACACTTTCAATTAAATAGTTTGGAAAGTACAAAATCTTATTTTTGCTAATGGACAGGTAATTTACAATGTTTTAGATTCAAATTACATGCCCCTTACAATGTAATTTAGATATATACCCTCCAAAGCAATATTTTAGTTTCTGCCTAGAGCAAGATTGAGGAAAAAGCAATAAAAATGGGAAAACACTGTTCTGGGATTCAATTTGAAGCAAATTTATTTTTTTTTATTTTCTTTCGATCCAAATTGTGGACTCTGATGCAGCACTCTCCCAAATACCTGAGCCACATACATATAGACCACATTATGGGCAAGCAACTCTAATATTCAGTAGCACCATGTACCATCTTTCTGCTTCCTGCTTGTGAAGTAGACTGGTTGGGACTTTTCATATTATAACTCACATGTGGCATAAAATAACTAGCTCCTAAATTGGTAAGTGAATCTTAAAATGTGCTGAAGGCAAAGTAAGCTTTGGAGACTTTGGAAACTTTTGACACACTCGGAATAAGTGGGAGTGGCATGCTTTTTTACCCAGAGTCTCCCAACTACTGCAGGCGAGGGGCAGGGACTCGGGGTATGCATATAATGTTTTCTCTATGTATCATCATGCATCTTCTGGGCTCTTAAATCATTGAGGTACTTCCATTCATTCCTGTTACAGGAGAACATAGGTAGCTATCCAAAGCTTGTGCCAAATGCATGCAGTAGCAGGTGGCTCCATGCTTGGTTTAGTTCATTTGCTAACCTCATGCTCAAAGTAGAGGTTGGGGATGATTCCTCAGTCACTACCACATCCAGGCTTGCTGTTTGGTCACTATTCCTTTCTATTTTTCTTTGACTATTTATAATGACAGCATTAGATCCATACCCAAGTGTTATAAATAATCATTGAATTGTCCAACATGGAAACATTACTCCTGCTTTTTTTTATTGTTGTTATTTCTTTAGATGCAGTGGTCTTTTTTTTGTTTGTTTTACAAAAACTTTAAGGTTTAAGTTTGACTTATTTTAGGAAAGCATGTTTTAAATCTTACATTTAAATAACACTATAGGGGCATGGAATCTGAAGTCACCTGGGTCACAGGAGCCTTCTGTGTCTAGAGCCATAGTGATCATTAGAGCACTTTCTGGATGCATTTAACAAACTTGCATGTCCTTGGCTGTAGCCTTCTTTATAATAAGGGATTTTTTCTTCACCGACCACCAAAGTTTTTATTCTTAGAACTCAATCATTGTTTCCTTGGCTCTTATTTCTCTAAGGAGACTCATCAAGAACATGCTGAATGAAGAAGAGATACACGAGCCTAAAGGCAACATTTATGAAATGGAAACTTTCCCAAAACTCTCGAGAGTAACTCAGGAAAACCACTGCTATAATTTTCTTTTAAAAGGATAGAATTCTTGGTGTATATAAAATAACTGACTTACGTTTAGTATTTTTGGGACCTAAATATTATGCTTTACTTTGAGTGTTCTCTGCAGTTAATTAGAAACAAAATTTATTGGTTAGTTTCTCATTTGTGATATTAGAAATATATTAATCTGTACATTAGCATTATTTCTTTTTTTTTTTTGAGAATGGGTTTTTGGGTAGCCCTGACTGTCCTGGAACTCACTCTGTAGAACAGACTGGTCCCAAACTGACAAAATTTCACCTACCTCTGGGATGTAGGTGAATCCACATCTTCTTGAGTGTTGGGATGAAGGTGTGCACTACCACTGCATAGGTACTGACATTATTTTTAAATTACATTTCATAAGTCAATTTGTGGCTTTCAAACAAAGAGTATTTTGGATAATTTGAATTTTAAGACTATCAGTAATCATTACAACATAGTACTCATCATAAACTTAATTGTGTAGTGTGACAAGTCTGTTTGATATCTATATAGCAAAATCATGATTATGGAAATGACTATTTATGAACATTATTTGTTTTGGAGGGGAAGGCAGTCTCCAATGCTACCATAATGTGTCAGTGTAATATCAGCTCCAGTCCTCTAAATTCTGTCCATGAACTGAGAAAAAGAGGTTGAAGGTCCCCATTTTTACCACCATTCCTATGGACTGTTTCTTGTGACCCATAAGCAACCACATGAGCTAAGTCCCTGCTGATTATTAGAGTCAGAATTAGTCTAGTTTGGTTGTTGAGAACTTGAAATGACTAGTGTAAACTAAGATAGTTCATGTGACATAAAAACTGAGTTTTGAAGACATAGGAAAAAATGACAAATTCTGCTTAAATTTTTTATAATTATTACCTCCCTATAATCTTTTTGATATATGAGACTAACTAAAATATACTATTGAAATTGTTTTGACTGTTTTAGACAAACTTTTAGAGGCTATAGTAAAATTACAGCATTTCTCCCTTTCTTTCTCAATACCTCCTCCCCCATATACCTCTCCCTACTCTCCATCAAATTCACTGCCTTTTCTTTCTTTCATTAATTGCTATTGAATGCATTTATGTGTATGTAAATATAGATATATTTCTAACTATAACTTGTTCAGTCTGTATAATGTTACTTTTATATATACTTTCAGGGCTGACCATTTGGCACTGGACAGCCAATCAGTGTACTCCTCCCTGAAATGTCCACCTCCTCCCTTCCTAGTTTCCCTCATCTGCCTATAGTTCTCGGGGTACGGTTAAGTCCTTGCGGACTTTCCTTGTTCACTTTGACAGTTGCATTTCTGTCCTCCTCATCTTTTTATTTGACTTACGCATGAATTGTGTGTGTGGTTTCCGTTTTATTCATGTTTGGTCTTGTTTCTTTTATAGCAACTGCTGTTGGTAGAAAGCCTCTTCTAAATTATTTTTATGTGTAGTTTGTCTGCTCACATTCTTTATGTAGTGTTTTGATGAGCAGATATACTGTAGATCTAGAGTCTACGGAGGGGACCAGGAAGGAAATAAATAAAGCCTTAAAACCAGAGAAATGGCTGGTGAGCAATGAGATAGAGAAGGGGTGAGCTTTCTGACTTTCTTACTAGACCGCTGTGGTGCAGAGACCCACGTAGGAGTGGGTTTGGAAGTAGAATCACAGTGTCCAATGACTCATGTGTGTCATAAACAAGTTTTAAAAAGTGTGGCTCACAAACCCTGCTTTAGCACCATGGTGACACTGTTCTATCTCTGTGTTCATGCAATAATGAAAGTACCTCCGCACAGGATGTTCAAGAAGCACATAACTTATTCAGTACTAAGTCGTTCCCATCATCTATAGTCTTGTTCTCTATAGTTCTAATTAGGCATCATCAACCATAATACTAACACATTAAATAAAATGTTCCAGAAACAGATGAGCCATAGGTTTTCAATTGCACGCCATTCTGAGAAATGTGATGGAATCTTGTTCCAGCATTCCGTCTGCTTTCCATGCAAACCACCCTGGCCCAGTACATCTGTGCTTTATGTGCTATCAGTCCATCAGTTTTTTAGCATCTGTCTCCATTTGCAGATCCATCGTCACAATACCGTGTAGGAGTTATCACTTTATGATCTTTGATTACAGTATATTGCTATAGTTGTTCTGTTTTGTTGTTACCGACATTTTTTTTTACTGTGCCTCATTTGTTAATTAAAGTTTATGGCAGGGTCTATGCATGAGGAAATCATCTCCACACATATGCTTTAATAAAATCTGTACTTCAGGAATCTGTTCAAGGTGTTGGAACAGAACCTGTTGGGGAACCAGGGACGGCTATGCTTGGCTTTGCTCTTTTTGGGTCTTTTGGTAATGGTTTCTATTTTAATGTTTAAAATTCATAATCTCTCCTGGCATGGTAGCATTCTCAGAGGCCGGTGGATATCTCTGAGTATGAGGCCAGCCTGGTCTAGATAGTGAGATCCAGAATAGCCAGAAGTATACAATGAAACATTTGGAAAAAATTCATTATCTCATTGATAAACACAATTCTATTGCCAATTTTACTTCAGTTTTGAAATAGAAGGAAATTTCTTCTATATATGGTATGACTTTGATCTGATTTTGCTTTTCATTTTTAATTGTTTTTATTTCCAGAATTTATTTTTTATTAAATTAATTTGTGTGTGTGTGTGTGTGTGTGTGTGTGTGTGTGTGTGTGTGTATCTCAGAATGCATGTGAAAGCAGATAACAACTTGCAGGAGTCAGTTCCCTCCTTCCCCACATGGGACACACTCAGATTGTCAGGGCTGACAGCAAGAGCCCCCACCTGCTGAGTCTCAGCAACAACTTTTTCAGAAAGAGTTTAAATCATCCACCTTTTCTTTTTTTTAAAATTCACTCCATATTGGAGCACTTTTAAGAATTGAAATACACTGAGCAGTAAGTCGAGACACTGTCCATACACTCTGCTGTCTGATTTCCACCCAGAGTGGTCCTACCATTTTCCTCACCACCAGCAGGGAATGGATGTTCTTGCTGCTCCACTGACCCCTCAGCGTCTGATGACGCTAGTGCTTTACAGTTTAGCGAGTGTGTCAGGTGTACGCTGGCATCTCAGCGGCATGGTTTAAGTCACAGTTTTTTACTAAGTGTAATGCACCTCCTCTCACAGGCTTCCTTACCATCCTCAGCAAAGTTCTATGCCTGTCTTTCCCTGTTTAAAATCCGGTTGTTATTTTCTGAAGGGCGACTCCCAAGAGCTTTTTAATGTGACTCCTTTATCATTTGCTTTTTGAAGATATTGTCCTTCAAATCTGTCATTTTTTAGAAAATTAGTTTTCTCAGTAGAACACTGAGTTTACTTTATTGACAACCTGCTTATCAAATTGTCTGCCATGGATCTCCTGTTTTGGGTCTTTTCTAATCTGAGAAGACTATCCAAAAAACTCATCAAAAAACTGGATCACTCAGTTTTGCCAGCACAATTTGTTGAAGATACTCTCTTTTTTCCATTGTATACTTTTAGCTCCTTTATCGAAAATCAGGTGTTCATAGGTTTGTGGGTTAAAGTCAGGGTCTTCTATTCGATTCCATTGGTCAACCTCTCTGTTTTTATGCCAATACCAAGCTGTTTTCAATACTGTAGCTCTGTAATAGAGTTTGAAGTCAGGGATGGTAATGCCTCCAGACAATCCTTTATTGTATAAGATTGTTTTGGCTATCCTGGGTTTTTTGTTTTTCCATATAAAGTTGATTATTGTCTTCTCCAGACCTGTGAAGAATTTTGATGGATGTTCTATCAGGAATTCATCAAGGCCAGCTGGCCTGGGTCTGAAAAACCATGGGATAAAATCGGACTTGCTGAACATAGCGGACAATGAGGACTACTGAGAACTCAAGAACAATAGCAATGGGTTTTTGATCCTACTGCACATACTGGCTTTGGGGGAGCCTAGGCAGTTTGGATGCTCACCTTACTAAACCTGGATGGAGGTGGGCGGTCCTTGGACTTCCCACAGGTCAGGGAACCCTGATTGCTCTTTGAGCTGATGAGGGAGAGGGACTTGATCGGGGGAGGGGGAGGAAAATGGGAGGCGGTGGAGGGGAGGAGGCAGAAATCCTTAATAAATAAATAAATTAAAAAAAAGAATTTCAAAAAAAACAAATATAACTAAAAAAAAAAACTGGATCACCTAGATTTTCCAAGTTTTATCCTAACCCCTCCAAACTTTGAATATGTCTCGGGTCCTGTGACTCAGTGTTGTCTTTTGTTTACTCATACTGAAAAATTATAAGCTTCGATCTATGATTTTTCTATTGCTCCTCTTAGATTTCAGATAAATGTCCATCTCTACAGACTCTGGGGCATTTACAATTCATTTCTAAGGGATCTGAGCTTTTCACATTACCACCAAGTTATTATTATTATTGCCATTATTATCATTATTGGTGTTTTGTGAACTAGAGTCTTATGTAGGCTAGGCTACCCTCCTGTAGCTGAGGATGATTTTTCTGCTTCCACCTTCCAAATGTTGGGGTTACAGGTGTGCACTGCTGTGCCTTATTCATAAAGAATTTTGAGTTTCTTTGTTACTTTGTTCAAACTGACTGTGAAAGCTTATCAGGCGTGAATCACATGTTCCAAGCAGCTGGAGTTAGTAAACTTAGCAAGAGTTAGATACAGTGACTAATCAATAAGAGAAGATATAAAAAACGTCCTTGGTAGTGTTAGTCCAATAGATTTTTCTGTTAGAAATGTCCATAGGTATGGCTTTCTTTCTGCTTATATTATGCTTATATATTTATAAGGTACATATCATGGCATTATCAGCATAAGCAAATACAGTGGTTTTAAGTTCTCAGAGGTACTTTGACACTGTAGAGTATGTTTTCAGAAAAAATTCCTGCTTGCCTGCAGAATGAAATGCTGTAAAACAGTTCCCAAGGAATGGGCTTTCTCTCAAAAAATCCAGGATTTTCATTTGGGCTTGAAACCTAGGAGATGCTCCCAAGATGGGATGAAATAATATTCATAAATATGACTGTGTAGGATGAAACCCAAACATTTCCTTTACAAATAAAATTCTTATTGAGTGTGGTAGTACACACTGGCAATCCTAGCACATGGGAAGTGGAGCCAGGAGGGTCATGAGTTTGAGGATCAGTCTGGACTACAAGGGAAGACCTTCTCTCAAAAGAAAAAAGCATAATTCTCTTACACTCAGTAGCTATATAACCTTTGTGTTTGTGCATTGTGTGCACATATGCATGTGTGTGTGTGTGTGTGTGTGTGTGTGTGTGTGTGTGTCTGGGAGGGGGTTTTGTATGCACTTTTTTAACTCATTACTCCTAAGTACAGAGACCTTATCTTTCCCATTCATTTGTAATGAGTGTTTTTTTAAATGAGTGGATGAATAAATCACTTACAAATAAACACTTGTACAAACAAACAGATTTATGTGGACATATTTTAGTCATTAAGTGCTTATGGGGACCCTTGTAAACATTTGGTGAAACTGTTTGTCATTTAATTTCTCACACAGTAAGAGGAATTCTAAATTTCTATTAACTGTAATCCTGGCACAACACAGAACTTTTATCTAAGGAGTTGAACCATCCAGATTCAACTAAGGCATCATGGCCAAACCACAAAGGCAAAACAAGCTTTATGACCCAAGGATGTTCAGAGAAAGGTGATTTTGGCTTAAAGCCAAGCAATTGTTAGTGACACTCGTGTGATTCTTTATGGCAATCTGCAAAGGCAACGTCTCTTTATGTGTGTTAGGGATTTTTCCTATCTACCTTCTTTGTCAAATGTAGTTAGAAATCAGTGTTTCCTGCACTGGCAAGAAGTCAGTTCAGTAGGGAAAGGTGCCTGTTTCCATGCCTGATGATGACATGAGTTTAATCTCAGAAACTCACATGGTGGAAGGAGAGAACCAATTCCAGGTTTCCTCACTGACATACCTGTACCATGGTATGTAAGCGCCATCTCAACCCTTTACACATTACACACACTATAAATAAGCACATGCGAAATAAGGAGGAAAAATAATCTGGGATAGGAGGGAAGGCGTAAGCACTGAATGTGCCTTTGTAGCCACTTCTCTGTTTGGGTTGATATCTGTGTGTCTATTGCAATCTTTATTGGCATTTGGGTATGTGTGTGTACTATCGTTACAATTCTACTATTTCTCTTATCTTCCTTGTATGCATAGTGTGGTTGGCAGCAAACCATGTGCTTATGACTCTTCATTGCTAGAGATCATTATGCTAATATCAAACCTTGTTTGGAAGTGTCATGTAGACTGTTGATGGATTTTATCATTACTTTTAAATGTCTGCAATATTGAATGTCATCCTATGTGAACAGGAAGAATGCATAATGGTCTTACTGTTACCATTTTGAAATCCATGAACCATAAAAAGATGATTCACTGTAAAATTCACAAATTATTATTTGCCTACATCTAAAAATGTTCTATCTCAAGTCAGATATTTTAATGACTACAGATACTATCCTTGTTTATAATTCTAAACAGGTTCTATAAAATCAGTTTAATATATATTTAACTTTTTTCACTTCCTTTGACTTTGTTTAGCTATCATTTTAAAATTACATTAAGCATTGACTTTTGGAAGCTAATTATGGAGGAAAACACATGTGTTGAATTGATCTCTTGGAATTTTAGTGTAAGAACATAAGTTCCCTGGATCTAATCCCACTCAATCTTCATGTTATTCCACATGTTCACTTATATTTCTGCATTTCTCCTTCACCTTTTCCCACTTTTCCAACTTCCTATATTTCTGTATTATTGAGTGTGGTAAAACCCCTCCTGTGTATTAAATTTCAATTACTGTGTGCCTTCTTCTTTAATTTATCATTTCTTTTTATATGAGACTTGCTTAATTAATTTAACCATAAACATTATTTATATTTGAAATTGATGTTTTTATGTATATTATATTTTATACATTAGCCTGCATTTATTTATGGACACACCTAGAACATTCTGTTGGCTGTATCCTCCAGTGAGTCACATAGCCTTTTCCAGGTAGAAACCGCCTATGAAAACTGTAGTGTATAATATAAGTCTCAGCAATAGTCGATATTTCATTTCAAAGTCCCAGCAGCTTACCGGTCCACAGAAACAGTGATGAAACTCTTCAACCATAGAAACCCGAGGCAAATCTTTTGACCTTTAAGAAGTATAGTCTCTGTCAGTTGTTTTGATAAGAATTTCTTGAAAGTAGAAAACAACTTTCACTCTTTACATGTAAAGTTTACTGAAACAAAACGTAATTTTTCTATGCTCAATGGTATTGCTCTCCACTTAGGTGACTTTATGCAGCTAGTGTGCAGTCTTTCCCTGCTGGGCTTTGATTTTCTACCTTCAAGGTAAGGGATTCATGCTGAATGGTGCAAGCAGAGATGGAAGCAGTTCTCAAGTGGAAATATGGCAATGTTCGCAGAACAAAAATGTGAAAATTCAATGACATTTTCACAACGTTTTCAGAACACACCCAAGTATTATGACTGATGGGTCCATTTATGCGGCATGCCTCTAATTCTCAAAGCCTGGGTCTCAGGTCTCACCACCAGGAGATTGCAGAACTTGTTAGCAATATAGAATCTCAGGACTGGGTATGTGGCTCAGTAGGTAAGATTATTTGCAGCATGAGACTGAGAACCTGAGTTTGATCCCCAACACTCATGTCATAACCCTAAGTGGAGCCTAGAAAAATTGCTCAGCAGATAAGAGCACTGGCTGCTCTTCTAGAGGACCTGGCTTCAATTTGCAGTACATATAGCAGCTCATATCTATTTATAACTCTATTCCTAGGGGATTTGATGTCCCCTTATGACTTCTGTGGGTACTAGGTGCACATATATACATGCAAAGACAGCATTAAAACACATTAAAGTAAAATTTTAAAAATCCCAAAGTGGTTGCATGAAGGTATCTGTCACTCAAGAACTAGGTGGGACAGCAGCAGGAGGAATCCCAGGCTTACTGGATGCCAGCCTAGCCCCAAAGTCAATGAGAGACCCTGTCTCGAAGGAATAATGTGGAAAATGGTAGGGTAGGACACCCAAAGTCTTTTGTCTTCCAAGGGCTTGAGACCTGTACTTACTTATTAGCATACAACACACACACACACACACACACACACACACACACACACACACACAGAGCGAGCAGAATGAAATGCAGAACCACAACCCCACACGAGATTCAGTGAATGCAAAAAATACTGCTCTTTGATTGGATTTAAGGCCCACTCTATTAGATTGAACCCAGTCCTGATACTTCTCAAGTGGCCAAGAATGTGACTAGAATAGGCTATGCATCTAGCAGAAAACAAAATCCAATCTTTCAGCTAAAGGAATATAACAATAAAATGACTCCTCATGACATCCTGCTATATCCGTAGATCAGTGTCTCATTCAGCCATCTTCAGGGAAGCCTCCTGGGAACCAATACAAAGACCCACAGCTGGACAGTGTGCAGGGAGTGAGACTTTGGAATTTTTTTATTATTATTAAAAATTTCCGCCTCCTCCCCGCCTCCCTTTTCTCTCCCCCTCCTCCCCACTCCCCACACCTCACTCCTCTCTCCCTCCCTCTCCAGTCCAAAGAGCAATCAGGGTTTCCTGCCTTGTGGGCAGTCCAAGGTCCTCCCCCCTCCATCCAGGTCTAGGAAGGTGAGCATCCAAACAGGCTAGGCTCTCACAAAGTCAGTACATGCAGTAGGATCAAAACCCAGTGCTATAGGACTATATATTCATCAACTCCCTCCCCTCAGGACTCGGGGAACTATGCTGAAGAGGAGGCAGAAAGATTGTAAGATCCGGAGAGCATGGATGACACCTGTGAAACAGTGTCTTCCAGCTACAACAGCACTGATGCATATGTCAGCTCAGAGAGCCTGTAACAACATGGACAGGGCCTGAACAGGCCCAATCCAGAAGAGGTCCCAGAGCTGAGATGGGGAAGTAGACACAAGCACCCATCCTCAAATCAGCAGCTATCTCCAGTTATCAGGCAGTCATAAAGAAAATTAATTTCTCCAAGGGAATCAGTCTTAGGGGTATATAACCCACACTTAGAAGTAGGCTCCATGCCCAGAAGCAGATAGCCAACACACAGCTAACTCAAATATATTTTTGGATTATTTTTGTCTTGTATTGCTTTGTGTGGGCATTTTCCAACCTTACTGGCCTTTTCCTTATGTACGATGGCTCCTAATTTTGATTGTTTGTGTGTGTGTGTGTGTGTGTGTGTGTATGTATTTGTTTCTTATGGTCTTTCTTAATTTCTTTTTTTAATTCTCTTTTTTTCGTTTGTCTTGATGTATTCTTATTTGACTCTTTTATTTACCTGTTTATTTTCATAAGAGTGAGAGAGGAGTTGTGGATGGGGAGGTGAAGAGGATCTGAGAAGAGATGAGGAAAAAGAAATCATGATTAGAATATATTGTATTGAAAACTTTATTTTCAATAAAAAAAATCCAGAATGTATCAGGATCTTTGAGGTAGTTTTCAGTAGATTAAGTTTTGAAAATCATGAATTCACTTAATGTTCCAGTTCAAAGAATAAGCAAATCTAATGGGGAATTTGATGCCTGCTCAATGCCAGGGCATGCAGACAAAAAAAGGGAAGCAGCTAGCATATTAGACAGAAGTAAGTACTCAATGGTAGATTTTGTTCTAGTTCAACATGTTAGTCATTTTATTGAAAATTAATAAATTTTCCTTAATACCACCTTTGGTCTTCTTTTGCTACAGCCTATTCTATTTTCATGGCATTCTTCTGGAACACCCCCAGAAGACCTAGAATTTAAACATCAACTCCTCGCTATGTCAGGTAAAGAGTAGAATGGGATCGTTTCCCCAGTCATTGTAGCTCTCTATTTGTTTTGGCACTTGGACCTTGAGCAGACACAGCACCCTGGTGACCCAGACGCTAAATTCTTGAGTAAAATAGTTCCTGGTTTGCTTCCAGATATGGTACTTCCAGTACCTACACTGCATCCTTTTTTACCAATGAAGGAAGTACTTGACAATTTCATTTTCAGAAGTACTTGACAATTGCACTTACAGAAGAGACACATTGATTTTAATTGCAAATTTCCTTACCATAGGGAAGAATTCTTTCTGGTCCTAGATATATAATTGTAGACAGAGAATGGACCTTTTAAAAGCAGATAATGGACAATCTCTCCTGTCTTGAATTAAGTCAACTGCTGTTTTATCGCTAGCTTTCTGGGAACTTTTGTTTATTCTTCCAGTTCCAGCTGGACCATTTCCTAGCTCAAACTGACTTCCTGATAATTTCTTTATTCTCCTGATAAAGTCCTGGCTCATTTTCGCTGCTTTAGACACAGTGACTAAAACTTCCATAACACTAAGCCACACTATTATAATTGAATATTTTCTTCAGTCTTTCTCTCTTTGGTAAAAAGACATCAATTAGCCAATTTTATCAAGATCATATTGTTTCTTCAACTCAGACTTAAATTAATTTGGAAAAAATAAGAAGTTGGAAACAGGGACTCTAGAGCTCAATGTAATTTCCAAGCAAACTTAATTTCAGTCATGAAACAATAATGTAACCTTTATGAGAACAGGAGCTCCAAGTGTGGGTGGGAATCCCCTTTATTTCCTAGAAGCTTTAAGATACTACTCACATATTTTTAGAATCTTCTCTCCAGCTTCTCTTTGAATAACTAGAGTCTGTTATGTGTTTCCCTCTAATGCTTATGGGGATGGAGGTTAGTTTCTTTCTGTATAGTTGCTCAGAATCAAGTGCAGACTGGTGTTTGGCTCTGAGGGAGAAAACAGCTTCTAATCATCCTTAGTAGATATATTCATCTCTCTTTGAACTGAAGTCAAGTCTCAGTTCTGAATCTTGCTTTTAGACCCTGTTTCTGACAACTACAAGCGAAGACCCAGCCTAGTGTCCTTATTTAGCAAAGCTGTGTAAGATAATCGGTAACAAACAAGAGTTCTATTTCAGTATGCTTGACTATGTCATCATCTCCTAAGTGAAATATGGCAACTTTAAAATCTACCAAGCATCTTCTCATGTGAACTTGCCACTTTGAGAGTTTAAGTAGCTTTGTGCTGAACTGACAAGATAGGTAAGAAGATTGGAACACTTGCTGCTAAAGCTTGACCTCAGTTCGATCCCCTGAATTCATGGTAGACAGAGAACTGATGCCTCAAAG
>NC_022018.1:4492710-4513640 GCF_000317375.1 Microtus ochrogaster | reverse complement strand
ATGCACCATAACCCTCCCTCACATGCACCATAACCCTCATGCATCTGAACACACAGATGCACACACACACACACACACACACACACACACACGAACAATGGTAATACTAATTTAAAAACTAAATGGTTGTATTTTGTTCTTGTGTTTAATATTCATAATACCAATATACATTGAACAATGAAGAGATATTCCAAATGTTTATTTTGTTTATTTGTTTTGAGATAGTTTTGCTATATAGTCCCAAATTCACTAAGTAATCTATTCTGGCCTCAAACTTACAACTTTCCTGCCTCTGCTTCCTAAGTATTGGAAACAAATACATATCTGAAAAAGAGATTTCCTCTTTGCCTGCTATTCTAGGATCTGATGAACTAGTTGTGCCTCTCACAAATTTTCTTTCTCACAATATTATATATATAGAATATTATATACACTATATAATACTAAATATATTGTATATGATATAAATAATTAAAATCAAAATATAATTACATATTTACCCCTACCTTTTCCTTTACCCCAACCATTCCCATTTCCTTGATCCCTGTCAAATTAATGCCCCTTTTTTCATAATCATCATTATTATGGGCATATACAAATGCACACACGCATATCTATACACATACATACACAATCTATGTAGTCTGTTTAGTGTTGCTTGTGTGTCTGTGATTTCAGAAATGACCACTTGGAATTGGATAACTCATTAGGAGGCTCATCCCTGGGGAAGACTAATTCTCTCTCAACAACATCAAAACCAACTTCATTCTGCCTTTACCCTTCTGCCTATGATTTAGTTCTAGATTCAAGGATATCCCCCCTCCCTGCTTTGATCATTTCACTTGTTTACTAATGTTTTCCAAAGTCAATCATATTTTTCATTAAGAATAAATCTGATAAATCTTTGTTAAAGGAAAAAAGTAAAGGGGACTATGGTATATAATAAAGCCCATGTGTCATCTGGTGATATTACATTACACTGTACTAAATTGCATAACATAAAACTACTATATCTACTGTATTATATAGTGAATATGATATAGTATTATGTGTGTTTTGTTTTGTGTGAATTTTATCTATTAAATACATGTCTTCAGATGTTTGCCACATTTGGAATGCTCTGACTTTTTAAAAGTTTTATTTTAGCATAATTATCGCCTTGTGGGTTTTACAAAATATTTTATTTATATTGTGTACATGCACCATAGTGCAGGAATGGAAGTCAGAGGACAGTCTTAGGGGTTGGTTCTCTCCCTCCCCCACATGGACCCCATGGATTGAACTTAGGTTGTCACTCTTTTGTTTTTCGAGACAAGGTTTCTCTGTGAAATAGTCCTAGCTGTCCTGGAACTAGCTCTTGTAGACCAGGCTAGCCTCGAATTCACAGAGATTCACCTGCCTCTGCCTCCCGAGTACTGGGATTAAAGGTGTGTGCCAGCACCACCCAGCCATCATTCAATTCTTACAAATAAAATAAAATTAAGAGTTAATTTATTTAGTAAAATTATTCTAAAACTGACAATACCAATGTAATGTACCTTAGAAAAGGCAGAAATGAACATTCCACAACTCTGTCATCCTAAAAATCTCATTACAGGACTGGGTATGATTGTTCTAATTTTCTACTAGGTTACGAGATATTTTCCCTTTGTCCATATAATATTCCTAATCATTGTCTTAATGATTTTGTTTTTTACTTAGACCCATGAGCCCATCGTATTTTAGTATGAGGAAGAAGCATGTAGTGCCTCATTCTTGGTCCTATTTGACATAGTGTAACTGTACAATGAAAACCAAATCTGTAACTTTGTGGTATAGAGTTCTGCGATCTTTGTGTTATATAGTTGATGTGTTAGTCTGTCCCATGCTTAGTGGGAAGTATTAGCATTTTGTTATTGCTATTGTTTATCCTCCTCCTTGATGAAATTATTGACAGGTGCAAACTTGGAGAGTTCACCACAGATGTTCTCTACCAGTTTACTTAAAACACACTTAAAATAAGATTGGCCTTCTATCTGATGCTCTAAAGAATCCCATTCTTGCCAAGGTATGGCCTTAGAAGGCAGACACATTGTGTTTGGTTCTTTGATCTTCCTTTCCATCCAGGCTGCAGATTTTCCTGGAACAAGGAGTTTGTCCTATTTTCTATTTTCCATAGTTTCCACCTAAGCATATAGATGTATCAGTTTTCTGTAGCAGTTTAGTGGCTCACTCATATTTCAATTCTATAGTAATTGGCTTAACACAGAGTAACTTTAGTGTTAAACTTTCTCCTATACATTCCCAAAGTTTAAAGTGATTATAGTCTCAGTGTCTGTTTGTTTACATAAATAAATGTTCATTGCCTCAAAGTAGTACAGTTAGCTCATTTTGTTAGGGGAAACCTCAACACCCTTTCCAAATAGATTCTGTCACTGAAAGTGTTCAGAAATCTTGTCCTTTATTTTAGATAATGCAGCCATTACAAACAGTTTTTAATAATGACTCATCATAGGCTACAGAACCCTGGATCATTCACAACTATGATGTTGAGACACTATGTTTGATTGATAGTGACAAGATATAAAGACACATTTTCCTTTTGAAAGGCAATACAAAAGTCAATTGAGCACAAGAGCCCAGAGTATAAATAACTCAAGTGACTGTCAGCACATTATAGAATGTCCATAGTATGGGATGTTACTCAATTATAAAAAGAGAATAGAGGAGTTTGGGAGATGGTTCAATTGGTAAAGTGATTGCTGCGTAAATATGAATTTGATCTTGTGAGCCCATGAAGATATACTTGGAATAGTATTACATGCCTCTTATTTCCGCATTGGAGAGGAAGACAGGAAAATTCCCCAGGACTCACTGGCTCGACAATCTTACCTAACTGGTAAGCACTAGGCAATGAGATACCTGTCTTGAAAGAGGAGACAGTATTCCTGAGGATGACATCCATAGTGTCCCTCCAGCCTCAACATGTGTTTCGATACATATGAACAGGCACCTGAACATACAAGTACATCCACACCCACACAATGTAATTTTTAAAGGGTGGATTAGAATCCTGATATATTCTCTACAATGAATGAACATGGAAAATATGCTAGGTGAAGATAAAACTTGAATAATTTTATTTGCATAAAGATATTGCCATGAGGAATTTTATAGGCCAAGAAAGTTTTAGAAGTATACTATGTCTACAGCTAGTCCAAGGTGCCAAGGGGAATCATTTGATGGTTGCATGACACTACAATTTGTGTCAGTAGATAATATGTCTTATCGTAAAGTGGAAAACTATGTTGCATATAGTTTATAAATTTGTAGGCAGAGGCTGCACATTCATTTCCCAGCCATTCAGACCCAAAATAATCACACAGTAACTATATTAATTACAATACTATTTGGTCAATGGCTCAAGTGTATTTCTAGCTAGATCTTATATCTTAAATTAACCCATTTCTATTAATATGTGTATCACCACAATGCTGTGGCTTATGGGGTAAAGTTACAGGCATCTATCTCCTTCAGCAACTACATGGTGTCTCCCTGACTCCGCCTTCTTTCACCAGTATTCATGTTAATTTTCCTGCCTCGCACTATTCTGCCCTGGCACAGGCTAAACAGCTTCTTTATTGACCAATGATAATAAAACATGTTCATAGTATACAAAGGGGAATCTCACATCATTTTTTTTTATTTTGAAAGAAAAGGAGAGATGATGTAGCATTCCCCTCTGTATGCTATGAATGTTTTATTACCAATGGGTTATTAAAGAAACTGTTCTGGCCAATGGCTTAGTAGAGTAAAGTCAGGTGGGAAATCTAAACAGAGATATATAGAGAAAGTAGGTAGAGTCAGGGGAATGCCATGTAACTGCAGAGAGAGACCATGTAACTGGCGAAGGAGAAAGACACCAGCCAGAACCTTACCAGTAGGCCACAGCATGGTGCTGATATGGAAATTAATAGAAATAGGTTAATTGAAGATGTAAGAGTTAGCTAGAAATATGCATAAGCTATTGGCCAAACAGTGTTGTAATTAATATAATTTCTGCTATTTGGGTCTGAGCAGCCAGGAAATGAACGAGCAGTCTCTATCTACATTATAGTATTTTGAATAACCTGATAAGGCAATATGCTCCAAACCACAGTAAAAAACATGACAATTTGTTTCTAAGACATCATCACAAGCTGGTCTTGATCTTGCCAGTCTAGCACCAGCTACGCAATGCCCCACCTTAACCTCCCAAGTCATGGGATTACAGACATGTACCTTCAGCAGTATTTTTTTCTAGTGTTGTGGATTGGACAATTGTTCAAACATGCTATAACAAGTGCCCTTCTGTTGAGCTTCATTCCCAGTTTCTGACTGTGTTCATGTGTGTATGTGTGATATACGTGTTTGTGTGTATGATGTGTGGTATATGTGTGTGCATTTTTGTGTGAGAGTGGACACACTCATGCCATTGCCTGCATGTGGAAAGCAGAGGGCCATCACAGGTGTCAGTCCCTGCCTTTTGTCTGAGACAGACATTTGTCACTATGCATGCCAGCCTGACTGACCTATGAGTTTCAGGGCATTTTCCTGTTCCTCGGTCAGAGCACCTTGCTGTAGGAGCATTAGGATTACAGACATGTGCTACTGTGCTTAGTTTTTTGGGTTCCAGGGATCTGAATTGAGGTCCTCAAGCTTGCATGGCAAGCACTTTTACCCACTAAACCACCTCCCCAGTCCTAATTATGCACTTTAGACAGGTAAATTTCATGGCGTATAAACTGTATCTCAGTCAACTGCTTCTTAAAGTCAGTTGTTAGTTGAAGAGTGGAGACATGTAAACGCTCCACCTCCTGTTACCCCCTAACTAAAATAAATAGTAAATAATAATAACCACAAAAGAGAGTAAAGGCTTTGTATTCTCTACAGACACCTTAGGAGTCTGAATGGACCCTGAGAACTGTGTGTAAGACAGTCTGTACTGCCTGATCAGGGTGCAAGGATTTATAAACTTTCAGACTGAGACTTCTATTGAAACTCGTGTTCAATGCATGCTGCTTCACTGTCTGCCTTGGAGAGCTGGCCACATTTCCAGACCGCATTTAGGTGTCTGTGACGAATCACTCATTTCCCTCCTCCCTCTTCATCTAGGGACTTTGCAAATTGCAAGAATTGCTTTGTGCTCTGAAGGGCCTTTGGGTCTGTGAGAGGCATGACTTTGCCAAGATGGCCAGCCTGCCAAATCTTCAGCTGCCGAAAGACTAGCCTGGGTTCTTCATATGATGAAAGTACAAAAAAGGACCATGTGCTTGGCAGACCTGGCCAATTCCCTCTGCTTCACAAGGAGAATAAATCTCTGAAGAAGTCTGAGAGAGAGCTACCATCTGGTCGGTCTCCCGTCTTTCTCCGTGTTGCCTCCAATCCAGATTGCCAAGTGTCAAGAGGGCTTCCTGTGCTGGACAAAGCTGGGCGTCAGTGTTTGGTGCCAAATGCTGAACTCAGAAGAGACACTAATGAGGTGGGAATCTGCAGGCAAGCTTCAACCTGTGCCTTCACCAGCACCATTGGCTGGCTCATGGGTGGGTCAGCATTTCAGCAATGCAAATTCGAGCAAATTAATAGCTTGCCTTATTGTTGTGGACTATTTAGTAACTTCCTGAAGATGTTACGGTACATCCAGCTAAAAAACTGTCCAATAGAAGTATCAGTAACATTACTGAGCACCTTAGATGACTGGAAGCTGACACCACTGGAAGAAGCTATAGACAGTTTTTTTTTTTCCCAATGCAGAGCCTCCGAGGCAATTTTGGCTCACTGTTTAGATCTTCAGTTATAACAGCCAACCCCATCTCTCTTGTCCTTCAGAGCTTCTCTTGCTGTAGAAGGTTCAGAACAAATGCTAGTGTAGAACTTGCATGCTGATTGCGCTATTCGCCTGGCCTGTATTCTGCTCAACTAAAAACAATCACAGTGGTTATTCATTGACATTTTGCTTTTAACATTTACAGTGAGGAATAATTAATAATGTCAGAATATTCAATTATATTAGCAGTTCAGATATCTTATGAATATTAGAAATCACTCCAACAGAAGACTCCTCTGTAAGTTCTTTGGGGCAGCACAATATCTGTACATAGTTTTTCTCCAAGCCAAATTCACCCGCATCACATTCTATAAACCAGGTTCAAGCTGACAGTTGCCCGTAAGACGCTTCCCATAGTGAGGGCAGGCTGATATTTCTTCAAAGGTAACAAGCCAATCCCCCCCCCATGATCTCTCTCTCACTGTATCTCTTTCTCTCTCTCTCCTCTCTCTCTTTCTCTCTTCTCTCATTGTTTTGCTTCCTTCACATGCTGGCTATTTGCTAAGACACTTGCCTCTCTTCCTCCCTCTCCATCTAGCTGGACATATTGTCCCCAGATTTACTATGACCTCTATCTGTGACTATCACACAGATGAACCACGAGCTTTTCTGCTTCTTTTCACATGTTTTACCTCTATATGGCTATGTGAAATATCTCCAAAGGTTGTTTCTACTGCCTCTGAACAAAAGGAAGGGGATGAAACTATGCAATGGATAATATATTTTAGCCTCCTTTCTACACAGTAAAATGAAAATGAACAAGTATGTCCAAAGAATCTACTACACATGAAGCTATTTACTTAGACTCACATTTTCTCTCCTTTTTTTTTTTTTTTTTTTTTTGCCAACCTGGCTTCTTAGTTAATTGGTCCCATTCCGCTTTAGTGTTAATTTTTGCTTATTCAGTTGTTTGTTTTGGAGAAGTCATCACTTAGCCATCCTAAGCCACTGCTGAGTCCTTATAAAACTGAAACTATGGATTTTTGGAATGCTAGCCTGGAATGTTTACTTTAGTTTTCTTTGTATTTTTTTGGTTTTTTTTTTATTTTTTAATTTATTTATTTAATTAAAGATTTCTGCCTCCTCCCCGCCACCGCCTCCCATTTCCCTCCCCCTCCCCCATCAAGTCCCTTTCCCTCATCAGCTTGAAGAACAATCAGGGTTCCCTGACCTGTGGGAAGTCCAAGGACCGCCCACCTCCATCCAGGTTTAGTAAGTTGAGCATCCAAACTGCCTAGGCTCCCCCAAAGCCAGTATGTGCAGTAGGATCAAACACCCATTGCCATTGTTCTTGAGTTCTCAGTAGTCCTCATTGTCTGCTATGTAAGTCCAGTTTTATCCCATGCTTTTTCAGACCCAGGCTAGCTGGTCTTGGTGAATTCCCCATAGAACATCCTCATTGTCTCAGTGTGTGGGTGTACCCCTCGCGGTCCTGAGTTCCTTGCTCGTGTTCCCCCTCCTTCTGCTCCTGATCTGGACCTTGAGATTTCTGTCCGGTGCTCCAATGTGGGTCTCTGTCTCCTTTCATCACCTGATGAAGGTTAATATTCAGGAGAATGTATTTTTATGTGTATGCAGCCTGGTTTAAGAATAACTCCTGTGATTGACATCTTTGCTTCCTTATGATGGTATAATGCCCTACAGGCTTTCTTTCATAGTGGTTGTAAAAACACTGTTGCAGGGTCCCTAAAATGCTGCAGTCAGCAGAGAATCAACCCGAGTGAGGCAAGAAGGAGATCCGGTTCAATACAATTGGTTCAGACTTCTGTTTGTTTGTTTGTTTGTTTGTTTCAAGAAAGAGTTTCTCTGTAGCTTGGGAGCCTGTCCTGGAATTAGTTCTTGTAGACCAGTCTGGCCTCAAACTCACAGAGATCCACCTTCCTCTGCCTTCTGAGTGCTGGGATTAAAGGCATGTGCCACCACCGTGTAGCTGTTCAGGCTTCTAAAGTCTGACCCCGAGTTTATTTTTGACTGACACAACTTTGGAAAAAAGTTTTCTTGTGATAATTATCAAAACAAATCTCAAGGTATGATTTCATAGAAGCTCTTCTGCAAAGTTAATGCCATTTACAAAGTTCCCGTCACCTCTTCCATAAGAATAGGTTCTCCCGAAAGGGAAATGACATTCAGGATAAGGGTCTAGGGAGCAAGGGTCTAGGATAAGCATATAGATTCTCTTGCAAAGTATGTAAGACCTTTTTCATAAGAATGGGTTCTGCTGACTGAGAAACAATGCTCAGGAGTCTTGGATAAACATAATAGCCTTGGGGGTTTGGGTGAAGACTGGCCCTATAGGTAACAGGAGGCCACCAAGTTATTAACTGTTATCTTATCCCAGCTTTCTGGGCAGAAAATAGGTGCAAATCACTTCTGTTGAAGAGCAAAGCGTGTGAGTTTAATGTTTCTGTCTTCCCTAGTGCTGTCTGTGAGCATGAGGACTTCATGCCCTCTACCCATGATATTTAGAGTGTGTGTGTGTGTGTGTGTGTGTGTAAGGATGGATGTATATTATCATAGTACATGTGTGGAGGGGAAGTCAGAGGACAAATTCTTGGTTGAAAGCACCTTTACCTGCTAAGCTATCATGTTGGTCATAGGTCAACATTTTGTTTACACCCTGTATTATGCCATGCTTAGGGATGCTGAAAGTTCATAAGACACTCTCCTCACCTGCCTTGAAATTAGAATTTATGGTAAAAGAAAGCAAGGAGCTGTTGGGGCTACATTAGTTCATAAATGAAATCTTCAGTCTCATGGAAAGTTCACTTTGCCCAACAAGCCCCACCTCTTAATACCAGAGAGAGGACAAGTTTCAACATGATTTTTGAAGGGAATACATCCAAACCACAGCAGTGGCCACGTCTGGTTGCAGCAGTCCAGAAAAGTTTATGAGGAAATAATATGTAAGCTGAAATATGAAGTGTAATCACTAAAGGTTATTCACTGATATTCTGATATTATTTCTCAAATAAGTAAATTTCAGGACTGGCTGCTCTAAAAACGCCAACAAAGGTCATAGGAGGATCGAGAGATGAAACCACTTCAGTTATGGCCTTTTCAGCATCAAACGAGACAGCAAAGCTCTGCCTTCATTTCCAGCTTCTCTAAGCTCTTCTTCAAGGGTTGTGTTATGTCAATATCTTTTAGGCAATATATTAATTATTTTTCTTCTCACTGTAACAATACATCCTACCAAAGCGATTTAAGGAAAGGGTTAAGAAGAGGCACAGTCAGCCACCGTAGGGAAGGTGTGGTGACATAAACAGGGGGTGGTTAACCACATGGTGTTCACAGTCAGGGAACAGAGAATGGGCAGGCAATGGGGTGGAGTTAAGGCTCATCCCCAGTGACCTACTTCCTCAAGTGAGGCTTCACCCCCTAAATGCTCCAGATACTTCTTTGGAAACAGTTCTACCAGCTGGGAACCAAGTGTGCTGAAGCACACAAACACAGAGGGGACATTTCACATTCTAACCACAGCAGTATAGAAGAGTGTTTTTTAAAAGAATTCTCTCCATTGAAATGAACACACTCAATTCTGACTAGAATTAGAAACAGAATTGGAATCCTGTGTGAAGCAAAGGAAGAAAGACATGATGGGCTCTGGAACCTAAAGCAGAGAGCCCAACCACGACCAGAATCAGGAGACAGAAGACTGGTGGAATTCACAGCTAAGTTCATAGCTGGGTCATTCAAGATGAGTCTGGTCTGAGATGCAAAAGAAATATGACCAACTAATGGCTAAAAGACAGAACACATAACCCCTGGAGTCCTTTGCTTTCTAAACCAGTTCTTACAGCAGGTTAACCATTTTTGCTACCTTCATAGGATTTTTGCGTTCTTGCCAAAGGGTTTATAAATATCATGGGAATTAATCAATATAAACCCCTTCTGAACATAAGGTTTTCAAAAATAAAATCTCTTTTTTGATTGCTTATTTCCTTCTTTGTGTGTTACAATAGCTTCTAAGACTTTCTTTATGCTATATATTTAATTAAATATTATTTCAAATAACATTAGTATGTACACACAAATGGCTATGAACATTATAAGAAGACTCATGAAGGTTTAAATAAGGGAAGAAAAGACACTTACAGGGTCATTTCCTGTAACTGTGTGAAAATACCATGATCATCAGTGATAAGATACCTACCCATTCCAATTAGCAAAAGAGCGTGGGATGAGGAAGGGGTTACTGATAGCCATTCACGAAAGATTAAATGATGTGATCTTTCCTCATACCCACTTTGCCCCTTATGAACTTTCTGAAAATAATAAATATGATGGGAAATAAACACAGGTATGATGACTTCAGACAGACCACTGATGTCTCCCGTGGATGTCTGAGATGAGAAGGAGTATAGATTTGAATGTAAGCGAGGCCAAAGCTCTGAAAAGAATATTGCTGCCCTTGCCCCCAGCTCTGAGATGGCTACCATACAATACTTTGCATAACTAGTTGAAGAATGTGTAGTCATATTTTTAAATGACATGTGTATGAAACTCAGAGGAAAAGCAGATTTTTTTAAAAGAGAAAATTGTTCTGACTAACCCTGGTAATAAACTCAATGACTGGCTTTTGTTTATTTACTTTTTAAGATTTACATGTATGTGTGTTTGTGTGTCAGTGTGTATGAATACGTGTGTGGAGGTCAGAGAACAACCTGTGTGGTGGTTTTCTCCTTTCACAGTGTGGATCCTGGGTATCAAGCAGAGCAAATAGATCACCTGACTCAACTGATTTCTGTAATGGCATTGCTGCTCCTTGAGCTCTCTGACGGCAAAAGTGGAAGTTTCCAGAAGTCTAAAACCAAATCAACTGAAACCTTGATGGCAAAGCTTGTAGATTTATGTCCAGAGTCCACAGTAAATAAGCAAGAAGACTGATGATATCAGAATGCTATTCTTGCCAGAACTGTTCACCTAAGGACGTCAAAACAGACAAACTATATAACTGAGTTCAATTGAACACGAACAGTGGACAAATGGGCTTGATGTGACTGCAATTCTCAAAAATAAACAGGTTTTTAAAAAGCAAATGGAAATTTAGTTATAGCTTAATGATAAATTTCCAGAATGACTAGATCTTCATGTTTCTTCTTATGTAGCTTTTTATGTAATATATTTTAATTATAATTATAAAATTTTAATTTTATAAAAAGAAGTATCCTACAGAAACTGGGGAAAAATGTTAGAATCAGACATGTGTAATAGCACTAATAATTTCAAGATTTTGATCTTATACATTTTTCTAACTTCTTTATTCAATCTTTGGGGGTTTCACATCATTCATCCCAATTCTGTTTCCCTCCCAGTCCACCCATATGCCTCACTCATTTCTGCTGTGTCTCCTCCCCCACCCATGTAAAAAACAAAACACAGTAAGCAAGCAAGCAAACAAAAGCCCCCAATAAACCAAAACAGAACAAAAACCACCCCAGGAACGAAAAAATCTCCTTCTCTCTTGCCTTCCTATCACCTCTTCATCCATCCTAGTGGCTTTGGAGGCTTCGGTGTGTCGTGTGTCATATAGTACATCCCTTTGATTCATCAGCTTGACCGGCAACTGTTCATGACAAAGAGTTGCTGGTCTTTGGTTTTGGTACACCATCCTCACTGAATCCTCACTGGGCTCTTCTGGGATCTTGTGGCTGTCCTGAGTCTTGGAGATCTTATGGGTATCGTTCCACAGGACCAGTTCCTTCATAAGGTCTAGCAAGATCCAGATGAGGTAGGTGCTAGGGTGGGTCAACCCCAGGCCTCATATGGGCCTGTGTGTTAGCCAGGCAGTTCAGATTGGGACATTGGGACCACTTGCCTCTGAAGCTAGGCGTGGAGTCAGCTCTCCTACATGCATGCCCTCAGGATAGATTCATCCTCCCCCCCCCCGTGGTGAGGGGTGGGGGACCTCTCTTCTTGGAGTGTAAGGGCCAGTTCTTTTGCTATAGTGGCCAGGGAGAGGTAACATCAGTTTTCTCAGGGCAGTGACATTTTAAATGCTTTTTTTTAATAGTTTTGTACCAGTCATAACATCCCCAGACAGAAGAATTATACTCAGAGTTTAATGGAAGGATTAAAAAACTGTAGCAAAATTCAACATTAGCCATCATACAATATTTCATCAATAACAATTAAAAATCTAACATAAAGAAGAGATAAAACTTTCATGTGTTAGGAATTTATTTTTATTAAAGAGCACGTCTAGCCTTCTCAAATAAACTAGTGTAAATCAGTTGAACATCAATTATGAATACCAATCCATGAATCATGCAAGTGTAAACTCAGACCTCTAGAGTAAGTGGTATCCTTTCATTATACAATCAATATAATTATTATACAAACAATATAATCATGGCAGAGAATTTCTCATAAAAAATCACTAACATTAATTTTGGTTGTCATTTTTATGAGTTGGAAATAGGGACCCAAGTTGACAATATTTTAATTGTTATTTTTCTATATGTTTTATATGGTAGATGTTTATTTCTACCATGTAAAAGAATTTTAGAGCAAAACCATGAGGTGTCCTGATGTCTTGGCTTTTGGTTAAGCCTGGGCTCACACTGGGGTGGGTGTTTAGGAAGCTGACCTTTCCTTTTTGCCCATCTCTCAGATGTTGGACTTTCCAACAGAAGATGGTGAGGTTTAGACAGGATTATAGGTATCTTAATTTTAATTGTTTCATGAACCTTCAGAGTCTTCAGCAATTCTTTGGGAACATTTGCCCCCAGCATTGGCAAAGCCTGCTGACATTTGAGATATCCAGTCATGACTTGTTTACCCCTTGGTGGGCCTGTTTTCTTAGTATTAACTTATTAACAGCTACTTCAGCCCCATATCCAATATAAATATTTATGAGCTAGACTTGAGTCCACCCCATCAAGATCCAAGATCAGCCAAGCCACAGCCTAAAGCCATGTTATACCAAAACCCATTCTGAGTGAACAGGACTGCAGTGCCCTGTAGTCCTGTAGACATTTTACACACACAAGAGCGAGGGGGAACATTTCTACACCATCACTTTGTTTTGAGCATGTGTTAATCACTTTACTTTCACAGTACCAAGTACTTGAAATGATCACCATATAAAGAAAAAGGTTTATGTAAGCATACTGTTTTCCAGGTTCTGGTATGCTGTGGGACCTGTGACAAGATGGGACATCTTGTCAGAGAAAACATGGCAGAGTAAATCTACTTACCGCATAAACAGGGAGAAAAGAACTGAAAGGAAGAAGAGGAGAGAATGGACCTGGCACTGGGTCTGCATGAGGGTCTGATTCTATGTTCTCACCATGATGAAAACTTCTCCCAACTCACCTCTTACAGTTTCCACTATCTCCTAACAGAGCTGGGGGCAGATCTTTAACACAAATCCACTAGGGGCATTGCATGTTCAAGTTATAACAGAGGATGACTCCTCAGAGTTATTGCTAGTCAACACTGAAGCTGTCTCCTGTTGCTCTGTGACTTCCTTCTAAGCAGGTCAGAAGAGAGGGTGTTCAATTAACAAGACTTTGCTTCAAACAGGCTAAAAAAAATGCTGTAGTTACGTCACTGAGGAACACTTCTATCACCCTGATGGTTGTACTTAAACTAAAAAGAGATTCATTACAGGCATCAAAGGCTTTGTTCTTCATAAAATAAAGGCTCAAGATTTTTTTTCCAAAGAAATTATTGGATGGAGTAACTAAAACCATACTGAGGATCAGATGCAAACCTAACTTGTGATCAGAATTGTCAGATTTTTGCCCCATTAGAAGAAGTTGACCCATTGTCTTGGCAGGTTTTTTTATCTGGATTATTACATTCTGACAACAGTCTGTTCTGATCAGTGCTCTCCCCTGTCAGGTGGTAGACGACATAGAGCTTTCCCTGCTGTACAAAGGCATCTCACTATTGAAATGAAAAATGCAGACAATAAGCTGTAAATTAAAAGAAGAAAGGAATCTCTGGATCGCAATCCACCCCCACCAATTTTCTGTATCTGCAGCTTTGGATTAGGCACTCCGTCATGTTCGTGTTCTTGTGATCTCTCAAGGGCACCATCTGCTCCATCTGTATTGCAGTGCTGGCATGAGAATTCTGTGAACTAATCACATGAAGCAGCAGAGAGCCGTACACATGTGACAGCGGAGCAGATGTTAGGAGGCAATGCATCATACCGTCGATGACTGTCAGCTTGAAGCCATGTGGACCTGGAACTGACTCCGGCTCTGCCATTGCCTTTAGCATGTCATCTTGCTACCACTCAGTTTTCCTGAAAAAAAAAATTAGGTATTAGTTTCTACCTCGGGGGCTGTGAGAACTAAATGAGATAAAGAAAAATAATGTGTGCGTGTGAGGTGGGGAGGAGCACTGGAGACATGGCTCTGCGGATAAAAGTCTTGTGCAATATTGAGGGCTTGAGTTCAGATCCAATGTAAATGCCAGACCTATTAGATAGATCTGTAAACTCTGCGATCAAGGTGCCAAAAGGTGGGAGATAGAGATGAAAAAACCCAGTGGCAAACAGCAAGGAGAGGCAGAAAATGAGTACCAACATCTAAAATGGTCTTCACCAGCACATGTATGCTAGGGTACACACACACACACACACACACTACACACACACACTAACACACACACATGCATGCACATACACACACATTTGAGTTATAAAAATGAAAATAAATGTTTAATTTAGGGCAGTGTCTAACAAAGTATAAGGGCTCAAAAGCATGGAAGATGGTTTTAGTCCCATGCTTTAGTTTTCAGCACTGGCTGATGCAATGGAAATGGTTATAGGCATGGACTCTCATCCTGCTATCTATCCACTGTTCCAAGGGGAAATCACTTGTATCTACTGATCTCCCCGACATTTGCCCACAGTTAGTGAAAACTGACCTCAACCTCATTCTCTCTCTTTTGCTATTGATGAAGGATGCTGGCTTCCAAACTAGAGTTTTGACTAGCCGCCCTTCTCCTATGACTGCTCCACCCAGTCGGTTCTCCACTATCTCCTTCTCTATGATAGCATCTGGAGTCCATGGACTTTAGAAAGAACAATTATCCACTATCTCCTCTCTATGATAACATCTGGAGTACATGGACTTTAGGAAGAACAATTCTCCACTATCTCCTCTCTATGATAACATCTGGAGTACATGGACTTTAGGAAGAACAATTCTCCACTATCTCCTCTCTATGATAACATCTGGAGTCCATGGACTTTAGGAATATCATCACACCTATTTGTCCCACAGTGGGTATGGGAAAACAGAAAACACTTCATAAATGTGAGTATTCTATGGCGCACAGTTTTCCTTGTTCTCTATTAATAAGAAACATTTAAATCAGGGCTTAAGGATTTAAAAAAATTAAAAATTCTAGCTGTGTTATGTTTAAGATGTGAAGTTCTCTGTTGTCAAAGGATCACACGTTAGAGACTTGGTCACCAGGTTGGGGGGGCGGTTAGTCATTGAGAGGTTATTGCATATCGGGATCTTTAAAATAAGAAATGGATTGATCCACAAATACAGTTGCAATTTAGAAACTTTTCAGAATTAGAGCCTAATTAGAAATGGTAGGTCATTACAGATGAGTAATGGGGAGCTATGCTTACCTGGAGCCCTCTCTTTGCCTCTCTCCCTGCTTCTGGATTCCCACGCAATAAGCACTTTATCCACACGTTCACATCATCGTGACATTCCATTTCACCTCAGGCTTAGAGCAGTGGTTGAGCCAATCAGCTCTGAGACCTCTGGAAAAGAGAGCCAAATCAGTCTTTGAAAATCCCTCCTCTCGGGTTTTGCCACAGTGACAAATTGGTGTGGGATGTCCTTCTGTTGGTTAATGAATAAAGGATCTGCTTTGTCCTATAATAGGATGGAACAGAGCTAGGTGGAGAAAGCTAAACTGAATTCTGGGAGAGAGTAGGCAAAGTCAGGAGATGCTATGTAGCCTCCAGAGGGGAAAAACGCCAACTTCCAGCTGGAACCTTACTGGTAGGCCAGGAGCCTCATGGTAAAATATAGGATACTGAAATTGGGTCAGTTCTAGATGTAAGAGCTAGCTAACAATACGCTTAATTGATGGGCCAAGGAGTGATTCAAATAATATAGTTTCTGAGTGATTATTTTGGGGCTGAGCAGCTGGGAACAAACAAGCGACCCCTTACAACCACAAATAGCTCCCACCAACAGAAGTCACCTAAAAGCAGTGTTTGGCTTATACGTGAGCTGTGTCCTGATTTATGGTAGATTCTGTAAAATTTGATTACAATGACTACAACATTGAAGGTATTTAGTTTCAGGGTTAGAGAGACAAGGTTAGAAGAGCACTGGCTGCTCTTCCATAGGACTCAGGTTCAATTCCCAGCACCCACATGGGCGCTCACAACCATCTGTAACTCCAGTTCCAGGGGATCCAGTGCCCTCTCCCGACTCTCACAGCACCAAGCATACATGTGGTACACACATACAAGCATGTAGGCAAAACACTCACCTGTAAAATAAATAAATCTAATAAAAATTAAATATTTAGTTTCAGCTCAGTTAAACATCACTAAATGCCCATTGTACAAATGACAGGAAAAATGTGCATTGCAAGAAAAATCAAATATAAATCATAAGTCTCCTATGGATGGATATGTCTGTTTTCATTTGGCTCCTTTTCACTCAAAGCCTGTTTGCTTTTCTTACTTGAGGAAACATGTATATTTATGGTGGACAGAACAATGATGTCTGTTCAGCTTTCAAAATTTCCAACTCAAACTGATGGCTTCACATATTTTTTTGTGATGAGAACACTGAAAATATATTCTCTTAGTAATTTTAAAACATTCAGTCTGCTAGTATTAACTTCTATTTCACCATGCTGTGAAATAAATCTCTTAAACTTTATTTGTCTAACTGAAATGAATCTTTTGCCCAATGTTCTCCCAACTCCATCTAGCCTTTGGTAGTCACTATTCCTCAGAGTTTAACTTTTTAAATTTCACAAATAATGTCAGATCACTTAACATATGTCTTCCTCTGCTTGGTTTGTTTCACTTAACATAATGCCTCAGGTTTGTCCACTTTGTCACAAATGATTAAGATTGTTCTTCTTTAAGGTAAGATATTATTTCTTTGCATGTATGCACCAGACTTCCATTATCTGTTCATTTATAGACACTTAATCTGACTTCCTATCTTGGCTATTATGACTATTACTGCAGTAAACAAGAGGGGTGGGGTGGATATCTTTATCAGGTACTGATTTTATTATGGGTTTATGCTCCAAACAGGGATTATAAGCAGTTTTATTTTATTTTAGTTTTTTTTTGAAGGACCTCCATAGTATTTTCTACAGTAAGGTATAGTGATTTTTAAATGTTAGGGTTGGTAAACAATCTTAACTAGATCTTTTCCAAGTGAATAATTTTCTGCTTTTCTAATAGAAGGCTGGTTTTCAGGAAAGATATGTGAGCATTACAAGTTGAGGCCACTTTCAACATTTGACAGAACCCTGGAACCTTTGGCTTTGGTGTTTTCCAAGCCCACAGTAACTGGGCTGGCCTTCTAAGGCACTGAAAAGGCATGCTTCAAGCACAACACTGACAAACACTTGCTGTCTTCAAAACAAGTGTCCAAAATCTCAGCTATTTAGCTCAAGCTTGAGACAAGTCTCAACAAATTGAATTTGCAGTTATTCTCAGTGCCACCAAGAAGAGAATAGACTGCTCATGACAGTAGCCAAAACACCTTATTTGGGTCTGTTTTTCAGAGTGTCTTCCATTTGGGATTTACAAAGTTCACAAGAGCTCTAAGAATGCTACAAATTCCTGCCTATAGCACCCCAAATGGAAAAAGCACCACAGAGAAAGGCATTGACCTAGTTGACAGACTCATATATATTAATCCCATCACTGTGGTTGAGAGATGGAAAATCATTATTGAATAAGACTCTTTCATCATACCAAATATTTTCTAATGCTTCAAGGTTCAGACCGGGCTTCCTACTGCTTTACACATCTGCTTCTCTCTTTGAACCCTGACATTAATCTGAAGGTTGCATGCAGCTGCAGAGTTCTAAGTAATTAGTTCTTTCCATTATATATTGCAACTGATAGAGAAGAGTTGAAAAACACTTAGAACTGGGATTTGCATAAACTCTGGGCAGTCAGGAGACTTTTCCAAACTTCAGATCAATCCTCTGGAAATGCTTGCACAGTTTCCAGCCCCTTCCTGGAATCCCTCCATTTCATGTCTCGTAGGGAATTTTCCCTTTAGTCTATTTCCCTGCATTTTTATACTTAATTGCTGGCAGCTTTTTATGATCCTCTGTGGGACATTTCAAAGATGATCAACTTGAAGGAGGTGACCCTGAGCCCTGATGAGTATGCTAGCAAAGCCGTAGCCAGGTTTTCTACATCCAACAATGAGAGTTTTGACTGCATTTCTTTCAGAACTTTAGGTGTTTGGGGATACTCCTACAACAGTGTTTTAGACCTTATCTCAAAAAAAAGAGATAAAATCCACCACCTTATTTATTTACCCTCCAGTCATCCACCCATCATGGCTGGTGGCACTATGAGTCAGGAATAAAGATTTCCTAATCTAGGAAAACAGTCATACCCACACAGTTCCACAGATCCCAGAAGAAAAGGTCTCCAGGTATTTTTATTTAAGTTCAATGTTTTGTGCCCACTGAGGGATGAAGAGGCCAAGAAAGAGGTGAGGTGAAATCCTCATGGCCAGAGGAAAAAAGGAGTTAGAGCGAGGGGAAATAAGAGAGTCTAGAATGGGAGAGTGTTGTAAGCGAACTGCAGCATTCGTTCTGAGGCAATGCAGTCCAGCTAGAGTTTGCCCAGAACTACTACCTAGGTGGCCTTCATTTCCCACACCCAGATTCAAGTACACAGTTTAAAAAGGAAGCTTCTGTTTTTCAACAGCTTTTCTATTTAATTTGTAGGTGGTGAAAGGTCTTGCATGGTTTGGTTGCTCATTTTTGCTGGACTGCCCTTTTAAAAAGTGAATGAAGGACGAAACCAATAGCATCACATCAATTGTGTGCATGGGATTTTTCAGGTGTACTTGGTGGGGGGGTGGCACTGAGTCCCTTCCCTGTCTCCTGCACTCTGTCCTTATTGGGAATAGATTTGGCTCTGTTGATAGCTGCCACGGCTTGGAGATTTTGGTTATATAGCTGTGTATAAATCCACTGTATCTAAACATTTCCTCATTTTACAAAACCAAATTTCACAGGCGTCTAAAAACCCTGCCAGGAATCTTAATCGAGTAGGAAAGTATGTTGTTTTTTTATTGTTCTGCTCAGTGCTCCTTGTGGGTGAGCTAGCGGGAGGCCTGAGAGGAAGGAAGCCTGAGAGGAAGGGTATGGAAGCCATTTGACCAGTGTTTCTTTCTTTGCTTCTCCTCTTTGACTTCCAGTACTCTGCCCAGCTTGCCCAGCACCTCCTGGGCCTCTGGTACCGCTGCTTGCATTCTTGGACTCCAGAGCTGGAAACTTTCAGGCACTGATCTTGAGTCTGATTTTATCCCCTGCCTTTTTCCTGCCAGTGTGTGTGTGTGTGTGTGTGTGTGTGTGTGTGTGTGTGTGTGTGTGTGTATGAGCTGGTGTCATCCTTAGGAAAGGTTCCACCTTCTTTGAGGCAAGGTCTCTTCCATGACCTGGAATTCACCAATTAGTATAAACTGGCTACCAATAAGCTCCAAGGATCCCCCTGTGGCCCCCTCTCAGAGCTAAATGACAGGGAGTCAGGAGCACCAATGCCAAAGCTTTTACTTAAATATTTAAATTCTTGACTCCAGCTTAGGTCCTTATGCCACTTGATGAACATTCTACAGATTGAGTTATCTTCCTCTCCCCTTGTTCCATGTATTCCATGGGTAGCAGTATTCATTCTCATGGATTCCAGATTTACACTTCAAGATTAGATCTCTATCTTGGATTTAGTATCACATCCAAATGACATTCTTCATGTTATATGGGATTGGTTCAAACCCAGCTCTTGCCACACGGATGCTCCACTGTTGAGTTATAGTCTAGGTGCAGTGGAATTCATAACCTTTCTGTCTCAATTCAGTTTGTTGCCTTGAAGTCTGACTTTTACACCCGCTCCTCTTTCATGCTTCTGCACTACAGTAGATTAAATTACTTGGCTTGGCCTCCGCCTTTCTCCTTGAATCTGAGCAGGTTTAATCAGGGTGGTACTGTGTAGTTTCTTGCTGTCACCTTTAAGAGGTTGGCAACTCCCATGTCTTTCCCTTGGATACTTGTAATATGTCTAAAACAGAGTTTTCTGTGGAACTGGAATGATGCCACAACCAAGTAATCAGCTATAGCATGAGCTTTGGGGTGGGGGCATCTGGGAGCTGAAGGGCCTAGGGAAACAGCCGTCGAGGCAGGCAAGGGAGATGCTGAGGAAATGATCACTTGCATTATATAGAAGTCAAAAACTACTGCAAAACTGTTACTTGAAGAATATAGAATATAGATAATGATATTCGTGAACCTGTAGTTCTCGCTAAGAATACTTCCAGGTAAGTTTCTGATAGACAGCAATTTCCTTTTTAGGTAAACAAGATAAAAGAAGAGCCAAGCTTAGTCTACAAACATCTTCAAACAGCTCATTTTCAACATAAATGTAGAGAACATATAAAGGAATACAGAACTTCCTAACCCCAGAAATAAACACATTTTGCACTCAGAAAAAAAAAAAGTTGAGTCAGAAATAGCTTTGGAGAAGAGACCAAGTCTGGAGCTCTCCTAGGATAACGAGGTGTCAGGTCTCAGCACTGCTTTAAGATTCTTTGGTAAGGCTTCAGAGTTTTCCAGGTATGTCTATATAGGACTCAGGAGAATCTAAAGGCGTAGGCTTAAGAACCATAGATCCTTTAAGTAAAAGGAGTTTTAGGAATTAAGAGCAGTATTTCTCAGCAAACTTGCCAGAATCCCAAGACACAGAAGGGTCTGTCTTGGAAAGAAAAGAGTCTGATTTCTTTTTAAGAAGATCAAGTATGTATTGATGAATGAAAAACCCACAAATTCCTTTAAGTAATTATATTTGCTAGGTAAGAGAACGAGACACACACACACACACACA
>NC_022018.1:4490069-4492610 GCF_000317375.1 Microtus ochrogaster | reverse complement strand
AGAGAGAGAGAGAGAGAGAGAGAGAGAGAGAGAGAATAGAAAGAGGTTCTTAGATCCTCTAAATGTGCATAGGAAAGAAACAAACTTAGAAAATTTTAGGGGAAATGGCTTAGAAGACATAATTAAGAACCAATTGAAGAGAGCCAGTGGCCTTGCAGGGTGGTTCTCATAATTTCCCCAATCTAGACAGTGGCCACATCGGCTGGCATAAGCAGCTCCGTATCTTCCTTCTGGAACTTAAGATACTATCACTTCAGTACCGTAAGTCTAGGGTAGCCCCACTTTCCTAATTATGAAAGAGACTGAAATATAACTCCACCTGAGACATGGACCACCTCATCTGGGTAATGACACTTTAAGCCTCCAATCAGGAAATTCCTCCAATCAAGTCTGACCAATCACCTAGTTTTAGAACCTAACCCTATAAGGCAAAAGGCCTTAGAGTTGCAGGATACGTATATGACTAAAGCTAGTCTTACTGCCAACCCTGTCCAATCTAATATGTGCCTCATATAATGCCCCGCCCCCCCCGCAACTGCCCAATAGAATGCCCCAAACCCCCTTTAAAAGAGCTTGTGTGCTTTTGTTCCAGGTTGTCAGAGCCATTTGTGTGGCTGACTGACCCTAGCATGCTTGGTATTTCTGCAGAGTAAATAGACTTTGTGCTTGCAATCTAGTGAGTCTGGAGTCTTCCTTCAGCCATCCCCAAATCCTTACAGTTCTGTTTTCTGCTAAAATTATGAGCTCTCTCTTGGGCTGGCTCCACTGAGTACGGCAGCTTCTATCAATGGCTCTCTCTCATTTGTGACATTCCTAATATCTTGAGGTCTCCATAGTTACCCAGGCCTCGTCTTTGTGGCATTACACAGTCTATCAGGAGTTCCATGCAAGGTATATAACTTTTACACACTGCCTAACTTTATGGGGTTTCTGGAACCTTACTGCAAGCCTCCAGGACATTCTCAAACCCTGAAAATCCCAAGTCTGCTATTATGCATGACAGCAAGTTATACAAGCAGCTGGCCTTCTTGAACCACAGCCCTAGAAGCCCTTTTGCATCTTCAGAGCTGAAGCTGGGAAAATACTTTCTCAGATGGGCTGTTTTCTAGTAGGGTGTACAGACAGCTCTACCATTTTAGGCACTTTCGTTTCACACAAATTCATGCTGTACTCCTGCAGAGGGTTAGTGATCACTGTATGACTCTGCTCTGCCACTTCTAGGTATCCTATGCTTGTTCAGCTCTACTGTGTGGGCTGCCTGTCATCATTCCAGGGCAAGCCAAGGATTTGTCTTTAAAAGTGTTAATCTAGCTAACGATTATAGATGCACCCACCTTGTCCACAACTTTAAACTCGTTCGGTCTCCTTTCTAAACTGAACATTTTTTGCCTTCTGCTGATTTTCTCACTGGGACTCTGAGTAGGGATAGTTGAAATTTCTTCCACCAAATAATCCAGACTACTTTTGAATCAAGCCACACTCAAATATATAGAACCCAGGTTCTTCACCAGAATATCACATATGTAGCCTCTAGTCCATTTCAAGTAATGCCATTGTTCACTTCTGAAGTCTCATGACACAGACTTTTCTGTATGTTTTCCTAGCTGTATCCTGGTTTCATATCTGCATCCATTCAGCCAGAATGGCAGCATTATGGTCCGCTTACACTCCTCTAGGGTTGCAAACTCCTTCAGATGTTTTTCCATAAACTCGGTCCAAAAACTTAGCTAGCTCTTGATCACATTTATCACAGAAGCAAACTTCTGGGATCAGTTTTTAATATATGTTACTTTTCCTATCACTGTGACTTGACAAAAGCAACCTAAGGGAAGAAGGCTTATTACACCTCACAGATTTCTTGCTAGCCCCATAATGGTTCCCTCAATCAAGAAATCTCTTTCTTAGCAATCAGGTAAATGCAAATCAAAACAACTTTGAGATATCATCTTACACCTGTCAGAATGGCTAAAGTCAAAAACACCAATGATAGCCTTTGCTGGAGAGGCTGTGGACGAGGGGTACCCTCATCCATTGCTGGTGGGAATGCAATCTTGTGCAACCACTGTGGAAATCAGTGTTTCGGTTTCTCAGGAAATTCGGGATCAACCTACCCCTGGACCCAGCAATACAACTCTTGGGAATATACCCAAGAGATGCCCTATCATATGACAAAAGCATTTGTTCAACTATGTTATGTTCATAGCAGTATTATTTGTAATAGTCAGAACCTGGAAACAACCTAGGTGCCCTTCAATGGAAGAATGGATGAAGAAAGTATGGAATATATGAAGGCGAATTTAATTAATCCAGGCCAGTGGGTACAAGAAGACAATTTTAATATAAAAGCACACTCACACACCCGGAGTTCAGCGATCCACCGTAAACCGGAAACAGGAAGCACTCCAGTCTCGCGTTCCAATTCATTAGTAAAAACATTCGCCCGAGGCTGTCCCGCCCCAAAAGGCGCGGTCTCTCTACATCTCCCCCTTTTGTCTAAATAAGACAGAACTAAACTAACTACAACTATAAACAATAATAACA
>NC_022018.1:4479249-4486781 GCF_000317375.1 Microtus ochrogaster | reverse complement strand
GCAGCCCCACCGCTCCAATTACTACACTTCTCTAGAGTAATCCCTAGAATCTCTAGGGATTAAGGTTGTGTTCCACCACCAGGCTACATCTTGAAATTTGCATGCAATTGGATGGAACTAGAAAAAACCATCCTAAGTGAGGTAACCAAGACCCAGAAAAATGAATGTGGTATGCACTCACTCATAAGTGGATACTAGCTGCAAATCAGAAGATAATGAGCCTATAGTCCATGACCCTAGAGAAGCTAAGTAACAAAATGAACCCTAAGAAAAACGTATATAGATCCACTCTGAAAGAGAAAATAGTCAAGATCACCTGACAAAATTGTGAGCATAGGGGTTGAGTGGGGAGTGAAGGCAGATGGGGAAGAAGACGGGAGAAGGGGAGAGGGAGGGGAACTTGAGGGAGCAGGATAGTTGAGATGGAAAAAGGACAGAGATGAGAGCAGAGAAAGAGATATATTGATTGAGAGAACTATTGGGGCTAGCAAGAAACCTGGCACTAAAAAAATTCCCAGGAATCCACGAAGATGACTCCAGTTAAGACCTTAAGCAATGGAGGAGAAGGGGCCCAAATTGGCCTTGTTCATAGGGTTTCCATGGGGTCCCTTTGACCAGTGACTCAACTAGATATATCCTATTTCTAGAAATGGAGGTTTTACTTGTTGGGAGAGATCTCTAGTTGAATATTTCCCTGTTTGTAGGTGGATTTTTCTCTCCCACCCTCTAGCTCCCAAATTATGACATGGAGACTTATTAATTATGAGACTTATTATTAATTATTAAAGTTTGGCTAATAGCTTAGGTTTATTCCTAATTAGCTCTTATAACTTAACCCATATTTTTATTGATCTATGTTCTGCCACGTGGATTTTACCTGTATCCAGTTCATTCAGCATCTGCCTGGCTTCTCTGCCATTCTATTCCCAGCATTCTTTCTGCCCCCAAAATTTTGCCTAACTATTGACCACTTAGCTTTTTACTAAACCAATCACAGTGACATACTTTCACATAGTATAAAGGAATATCCCATAATATTTCCCCCTTTTGTCTAAATGAAAAGGAAATGTTTTAACTCTAACATAATAAAACATAAACAATAAGATCAAGTATCAGGTAAGAATTACTTTTACAATGTCCAGTATGCTTGTATTTGGCATATTTGGAGAAAATATTTCATTATTTATCTTATGTTGCTGAGTTCTGTGCCTAATTTATCTTCTATCTTAACTAAGGAAAACTATAACTATGACTATCTAGCCTTTAAATCCATCAAAGACTTCATAATGATATAATATTATATTAGTAAACAGAGAATACAGAGCAATCAACTTCCAAAACTAAAAGAAATGACAGAAACAGATGGCTGCCTATATAGTCACCCAAGTTCTCTCTGCAACATTAGAGTATCTATCTCCTGCCTACAGGCCTGGAATATCTTACAGACTTTTTTGTGAAGCAGGAATTTTTGAAGGACAGCTTTACTCTGGCTTGTCAAAGTTCAGCAGTCACTTTTATTTGCATCCTTCTTGCCCACTTGGACAATGTACTGCCAGGATTGATGCAAAGGCAATCTATTACCCAAAATGGATAGCTTTTGCCATAAAGGAAACAAACAAACTTCATATGGAGGTTCTTCAATGCCCACCATTACAAAACTTCATTTTCATGAAGTAAAGAGTCTCACTGTCATGAAAAGCTCTGTTATTAAAACAATTTAAATAAAATATTTTGTAGGTCTTTGAAGTGGTTGAAGAGGACCTATCTATCTAACATACATCTCTGTATGACCTTGAAAACATATCTAACATAACTATAAATTTGGTTGTTATTGATGACTATTAACCTGTATTTGTTATCCTAAGTAGCATTTTAAAGACTAAAATATTATATAACATTTTAAAATGAGCTTCATAGTTACAATGCCTTAAACAAGATAGAAACATAAACAGTATAACAAAAATAACCTTAAATTTGTATCAATATGAAATAATCCATACCAATGTAAATTCTTTTTTGAAGAGTCATTGTTTAAAAGTAGACTGAACAATCCACCCTCTATACTATATCTTCTATACTTCTATACTATGTCTTACATTTTCCTTTTTCCTGACCATGACCAATAAGAACTTGTAACCACCCCTCTAAACAATGACAAACATATATAACCCATTGAATGATCAAAAGTTATCCACCCCATCTCTTGGGGATGTGAAGTCTTGAAGTTGTTCTGGAAACAGAATTCTGAAGAAACAACAACAGAGGTATTCTGAGTGGCTGGATCACCTGAGCTATCCATTTTCATTGGTATCTGGTCTCCTTCCTTGCTCTGAAAACACATAAACTTTCAAAGGTTGCACTAACAGAAGTATGAAATGTGCAGTGTGCACAAGACAGTTAAAGATGATATTTGTTCTATATTCGAGCAGGTAAAAGAAATCTATCTACTTTATAAGTCTATTTGGACTCTGTAAGCAAACTGTAATATAAATCTTTATCCGTGCCATAAATAAGGATGGTATGTAATTGTAAGTCATGAAGACTCTGAAGCCAATAAGATATATCCTGTCTCATCTCATCCCAGAGTTGTTCCCATGTTAAGGAATCAGTTTGTATTTCACCTGCCCCATAATCTTTTTTGCCTTCTCCTCCCATGTCTATAGTCAAGATACTTGGGAAGTCTCCCCAGAGCAAATCTGATCTCTATTAATCTGCAAGGAATCCATAGCCTTTTGTTTCCTTTGGAAACAAAAGCATAACCTTGCCCCCAACATAGCACATTGTCTGACTTTCCATTTGAAGGTTAAGACATTTTTAAAGTATATCGGTTGGCTTAATGTAGCAGTTTCTATAATCCAATGTCTCTAAGCAGCTATTGTTTTTTGTACATTAGGATTAAAAAATCAAAGTTAACAAGACACCATATACGATCCAGATTGCCTGTGTATTTTCCATCCTCATATGGATTATTTTTTTATTAATTTACTCCCCATTTAAAGACTTTATTTATTATTTTAAACTGTTTATTTTTTCTATGAAGTAGCATGTAGAGTCCTCTGGACACATGCCCAAGATTGGCATAGCTAGATCTTGAGGTGGTCCTGTTCCCTGCTTCCTGAGGAACTACTGCACTGATTTCCACAGTGGTTGTTCATGTTTCACTCCCACCAGCAATGGATGAGTGTTCTGCTTACTCCACATCCTCACCAGTGTGAGTTGTCATTTGTTTTTATCAATCTTAGCCATTCTGAGTGGTTAAGGTAAAATCTCAAACTAGTTTTGGTTTATATTTTCCTACTGGTGAAGAATATTATTTGTCGGTGAAGAAAAAAAGGTGTTTCCAATTTGCGACTATTATGAACAATTCTTTAAGTGTTTCTAAAAGATTTGAATTTCATCTTTTGAAAACTTTCTGTTTAGTTCTGTGCCCTGTTTTGTGGTGGTGAGATAACAGTTCCTGCCTTCACCTCAGGCTACCCCCTAATTACAGCCTAACATGTAGAGTTACTGATAATGCAGTCCTGTTCTACATTCATTTCTTTAGACCCTCTTCTACTTTTGTCTTTGATAACTGATATTACTTTCCCTAGAGAATTGAAAAGCAAAAAGGAAATGAAAAAGGTACCAGAAGCATGTTATACCCATGTTGCTTCTGCACAGCAGTATCATGAGGGGTTTTTCTGACACCAACTATTTTTATACTTCCTTACTACTTCATGATAAGCCATTTATCATTCATTGTAACAAACAAACAATACCCTTGCTGATATTCTTGATAAGTACACAGTGTATATATGCTTCAAATAAACTTACAACTTGTAGATAATAATATTTTGATGACAATGATCAAGTATTATGGATGTAGTTGAGGCCAGAAATATTAAGCATTTCTACTGCTAAGAATGGTAAGAACTAGAAAGCATTGCAGGGTAAATCCTGTGACCATGTTTCAGAAAACCAGTAGTTATATAAGTTTAAAAACAAAATTATGGAAATACATCAATATAAATACCAAAGATTCCTGTCTGGTTTTGGTTTTGACAGTCTTCCCAGATCTTGTCTTGTCATGATTGCTAGATTTTGCCAACAAATAACTTTGTTACTGGCCCTTCCATCATTTTCTTCATGACCACTAGCCTCCTAGCACCTGATGGGAAGGTGGACTCTCAGATCCCAGTTGGCACATCTTCAGGTATATGTTTGTGCTATCTGCCTTTCCTGGAGGAAGTGAAATAAGAAATAGATTTAGCCAACATCTCTGCTGAGAAGCAAAATAAGTTGAAACAGACAATTGTTATGGGATAATGTTTCTGTACACTGTAAAGATTTATCACTCATGTTTGTTTAATAAAATACTGATTGGCCAGTAGCCAGTCAAGAAGTATAGGTGGGGCAACCAGACTAAGAGAATTCTGAAAAGAAAAAAGGCAGAAATGTAGTCCCTAGTCAGATGCAGAGGAATCAAGATGAGAATTCCTCACTGATAAAAGGTACCAAGCCATGTGGTTAAACATAGAAAAGAATTATGGGTTAATTTAAATTGTAAGAACTGGTTAATAATAAGCCTGAGGTAATAGACCAAACAGTTTATAAATAATATAAACCTCTCTGTGTTTTTTGGGGACTGAATGACTGAAGGACTGGGCAGGACAGAAACTTCATCTACAGCTAATATCACATACAAAAATGAAGAATGACAATTGGGATAAATTTTCTCTCCCCTATAACCTTTTCAACAATCTTTCATTTTCACTGTATTTCTGCTTTTGTTGTTCTTAAGACTGACTACAATCATGACCACACTCACCTTCCAGGCTCCTACTAGTTGTAAGCTTTTTATTTAGTCTGTACAACTATAAACAACAAACCAGGAAACTGAGGCATTTTTTATGTTATAAAGAACCATATAATAGAGGAGGTACGTAGCTTGGGTAAAAAACCACTCTGTATATTGGTTTCTTCTCTGTAAATACTATCATCCTTGAAGCAATGTGGGTAACTATTATATGCTTGCTTAGGGCTAAACAAAGGAGGATAATAAGCATTGGAGATACAGTAGCTAAAACAGAAAGCCGAGTCCAAACAAGTGTGAACAAACCTGCCTGATGCACTACTTTTTCTTTGGAGACCAGAAATATACCTCATCATTCAAGATAGGAACAGAGGAAAGGTTTAATCTTAGCCCAATATGGGTAACCAATTAATTTAGGAGTTTACTTATAGAAGCATGGCTGACTCAACATAAGCTGTGTTACCCAAAGTCTTACTCCAGCATTGGTGGTAACTCATGAAAGGGGTACCACTGGAGCTTTCACCCTCAGTCAAGCCCTCACCTTTTCAGAGACCTAACACACCCCATGACTGTATGTAACTTTGGGGCCAATAGGGAGTAAACATTGGAGTCTTGGTGGTTATCTTCAGAAGTTCTGATGACCCTCTCTTACACTTCTATGGAAAAATGTTAACAGCTTTATTGTCTTCTCCAGAAAGACACAGTGTCAGACTGTAGGTCTGCATGTTCTGGAAGCCATCCCAGAAATTCAACTTCATGATGGTAAAGGCTATGTCACGTCCAGATGCATTGCTCCATGACACTTCCTGTATGAGTAGCTATGATTTTACATCTGAAGCCTTTGTTCTTGTCTTATCCTGAGTTTGTCTTCCAGATGCCTGAACTCTTTTATCACATGCTATACCCCATCTACCTGGTCATCTTGGTTTCAGCTCCTTGGTTTGCCTGGTATATCTTTTATCTCTGAGTCAAATTAGCTGTTATTTTAGCAATCTTCTGGGCATCTTTCTCCATCTTCTTTCTATGTTCTAACCAAATATATAGTTCAGTTTTTCCAGAATCTGCCCACCACCCTGTATTTAACCATGTGGTATCTAGTATTAAATCAGATATCATTAATAACTTTGAGGCAAAGACTGAAGTTCGACTTACAGAGTCATATTACTCTAAAATAAGGACATGTCTATTAAAGAGCTTTTAAAAAAGTTGAAAATTTTCTCTATGATGAGTCTTTTAGCTACTTCAAATGGTCCAACAAAGTTTACGATATATCAGTTATAATGTCTGAGAAAATCCTAGCATTTCCTAACAGATCTGACGCCAGATGATGCCAAAGATCTGAAAATCAATAAACAAAGTGAGTGTCATTTATCTTAATAAATAAAGCCATGTGCATGTTATCTTGATAAAAGGCTATGATGGTAGATATAATTTCACTATGATGATCTTAACAGGAAGCAAACAAACTTACCCAAGCCTACATGGTCTCTTTCTACTTTCTATTTCTTTTCTCCCCTTTTCAGCTAACCTCCATACATTATTTTCACTGTGGTATCTCCCACCCCTTCTCAAATACCATACAATCAGCCTCATGTTCCACAGTTTTATCAGAACTTCTCTTGTCAAGGTCTCTGGTGGCCTCTGTGTTGTCAGCTCCAAAGGCTAATTCCTCCTGGTCCTCATCATATTTACTCTTTCACAAAAACATCTGTGTCCCTTGACCTCTCACGGCCAGATTCTGTTGGCTCTCTTCTGCCTTTGTTGGCCATAAGCCTGCAGCATCCTTTCCTGGTTCTTCCCTACTCCTTACAAACTCTGTATCGAAGTTCTAGGGCCTGTGCATTGATCCCTTTTAACTTTATTTTCAGTCTTCCACTGATACCATGCAGCCTTGTGTATTTAAGTCATACCAACTTTCTAGCAATAATAAAAATCTAAATTTCCAAAATAATATGTGTTTCTGTACAAAACACTGAATTGCCTGCTGCTTAGTCAACAAAGACTCTGAACACTGATACATCTACCTCTCAGGCATCCCTATCTTCAGCTTTTAAGTATGTTTTTTCTCATCTTCCTTATCTCAGTAGATGACAGTTTCATACTCTGGGCAATAACCTTGGACAAGTATTGATGGCTTCTTTTTTATTTTTTTATTTCAGCTCTAGTCTGTTGGAATATTCTATTTGATGTACCCTCAAAAAATGGAATCAGAACATGTTTCACTACTAGAATAACCACCATGGTCTAAGCTATCAGCATATCTGTCCATTGTCTATTAGAGCAATATAACATAGAATATAAAAGTAGAATAAGTTAATCACTTGACAAATAATTTTCAAATGACTTCTATGCCCTTAAATCAACACCAAATAGCCATGGCCAAGGCTACTCTTGCTTTCTCTATGGCTCCATTCATCTCTCCTCTCTCTTCCTTCTCATATTAATCCTCATGGAGCTCCTCAAGCAAACTGAGCCCAGAGCTGCTTCCCTTTCAATCTTTCTGAATGTCCCTTTCCTATGAACTTAAGCTGTTTCCTTCCTTCAGTGAACTATGTTTCTACTTAAATATTATTTTTATTAGTAAGACCTTCATTCACTGTATGAAATTAAGTAGCAAGTTGTCCATGTAGAGTGCTCAAACTTTCTTTCTCTGCTTTATTTCGCTTTATAACACATTTCAGGTAGACTGTGAACTTGCTATTCCTCTGTTTATTGTTTAGAATAATATTTTTCTATGAGA
>NC_022018.1:4468622-4472063 GCF_000317375.1 Microtus ochrogaster | reverse complement strand
GTAGGCAGGCACTCACCGCTCTGGGTGGGTAGCCTTAGAGTAGGAGCTTAAAACTCTGCAATTCTGGTCTTATACCTGGAATCAGATATACTACAAAACTTTTTTAAATGATAGGAGGAAGCGGTGGATGTACATGGATTGAGTGGTGACTTGGGAAGGTTCATTTAATTATGTCATAATGTCCTACTCAAGCACATTAGTTTTATTTCAGAGGATAGTTTCCTTCGCTAAAAAGAATGCCCAGAGATTAAACCAAAAGAAACATATTAAAGGAAATTACACATGAAGAATAAGGAGTATTGGCCAATCTACTCCTTTTTGAAGGAAGACAGGTGGGTGGGAAGGTGGCTGCCAGATGTTCACATCCCAAGGATATAACTGACCGCAGGAGAGGTGACAAGAAAATTGGAAATTTTTGCTAGTTATAGGATTCGATCACTATCATCAGTAACAAATTACTTCCTGTATTTTCTGCGTCGATTCAGAAAATGGAAAAGTTAATTAGACATGGCCTCTGCTTTCAAGGACAGAGTCAGGATTTGATAGAAAAAATGTTTCCAGTGTGTTTTAGGATAATACAATAAAGTTTTACAGAGTGTGTAATCTTTAAAGAATAGATTGCTTTCCCACAATCTGGAGGCTGAAAGCCCAATATGAGAATGGGAGCCACAGGAAGGACCAGTCTTCTGCATTCAGGATGCTGCTCTGGTAGCCAGGTGGTGGTGGCACACATCTTTAATCCCAACACTTGGGAAGCAAAGACGTTACAGCAGGAGGAGTGTGTGTCCTCACATGCCAGAAAGTCGCAGGTCAAAAAAGATGCGCTATTCTCCTTCAACTCATGACCCAACTCATGACCTTTCTCAGTTGACAAATACATTCATGTTGGAGGAGGTGGTGACTCATTCAACAAAATGCTTGCTTTGCAAGCACAAGAACTTGAGGTTGGTCCCCAGAAGTCACATAAAAATGTCTGGTGCTGTGCAGCATGTGTCCTAGCCCAGGGAATGCAGAGACAGGAGGATTCCTACAGCTCACTGGCCACAATCTTTCCTAATTGGTAAATTCCAGTCCAGGGAAACTTCAAAATAATAACATTCCATATTCTGCATAAGTTTCCTCTTAGGAGTTCGCCTAGTAGGAGCCAGATAAACACAGCAGTATTATGTATAGCTCCTTTAGCTAAAATGCTATGACTCTTCCTTCCCCTGAGCCTGAAGAGACCTGATGGCTGACTCACAGCAGGATTAAAAGTTGCCATCAAAGCCTTTATTTCATATCTGTCTCTGCAATTATCTTAAAGCTTTGGTTGTTGCTTCTCCTCCATGCACACAGGCATGTTAGTCATTTAAGGAATGTCCATTTACTGCTGTTAATCCTCACCCTCTAAGACTGAAGGGAAAAAAAAAGTTGAGTGTAACTTAAAACTCTGAGGTGTTTTAAACAAAATGTCAAATGCCAGTTTTCTCAACATTCTATCATAGGCCCCGAGAGCTACAAATAAGCCTTCAGCCCTCTCTTAAACCTTAAGGAACAAAGGAGACTTTCAGGCAGATGGTCCCTTGATGAGGCTGTCATTTTCAGGGAACCAAATAGTTTACCTTCCCAGGGTCACAGGTCATATAGTTAAACATCCAGTGAAATAATGGAGAGTGTTATCTCCCCAGTGTCTATTTCCTGGGTAGAAGTCTGTGAGCTAATATGAACCAGACCACAGGTGAACCAACACTCCTTGATGGTGTTCCCTAGTAACTTTGTTTCCTTATATAATCTTGGGGGTCACTACAGTATCGCTGAAGTCAGGGTTGGGGTACATTGATTATATGCCTGTCATGCATCTCAGCATTATTTCTGTTTGCTTTCTTTGGGATTGAGTCCTCCAGACTTGAGCCTCAGGCTTAGGACTCCTTCACATTAACAAGCATTGTCCTGCTCTTTGATTTTTTTTTTTGTCGTCAACGTGACACAACTTAATGTTGTCTAGGAAGAGGGAACTTCAGCTGAAAAATCGTCTTGATCAGACTGGTCTGTGGCCATGATTGGAAGGGATTGTAGTGATTGATGTGTAAATGTGTAACAGCCCAACTTACTGTGGGTGACACCATCTCTAGGCAGGTGGGTCTGGGAAGTGTAAAAAAGCAGTCTGAGCAAGAGCTAGGCATCAAACTAGCAAGCAGCATTCCTTCATGATTTCTGTTTCACTTCTTGTTTGTGTTCTTACCCTGACTTCCCTAATAATGGGCTGTGAACCAGAAGAATAAATTAATAAACAATTTCTTCCCCTGAATTTCTTTTGGATGTGGTTTTTATCACAGCAACAGAAAAGCAAATTAGAACAAGTATCAATGAAGCATGGGACTGACCATAGCAGTAAGATGTGAGCAGTAATTATTGTACTTCATATGAGTTAAAACTAATTCAGCTTTTAGTCTTCTTGGGACTCAGAGGAACATAAAGACGGGCTATATGAGTGCTTCCTAAGTAAATTAGTATGTGAGATGCATGGCTTTTGTTGTTTCTTTCCTGGCCACCAACTTACCCAAAGGATATATATCTACTTATATCTTTGTGAAGATTCAGGAGGAAGACCTAAAATCAGTCACCTAAGTGATAACCATCAGATGTTCAGACTAAAGGAAGTTGCAACTTTCCACGTGTCCTTGGAATCCTGTGCTCCCACGTGGCCTCTCTAACTTTGCTATAACACAGCTCTGTGATTGCTTAGCTTTCTAAGATATTCATGGATGGTTTCATCACAGAGTTGAGTCATTAAAAGAAAAGGGAAAGGTTTACAAAGGACAACCCTGAAAAATAAAGCATCTCAGAATGACATCAATTCAATTAGTGGGTTTAAATAGCATGGAAGTGAAAGAAATATGGCTCGCAAAACAGAGGAAGAGACAGTGCTATTCATTTGATGAATTAAGTGATAGTGTCTCTTTATACTATTAAATTAGTAAGAGTAAAGTTTTTGATGAGTTATTCTAAGTGTCTTTGAAGTGAATATACCTAGAGGAAAAGACTTCAAAATACATTATCTTCAGAGGGAGCACTTGGGACCCGAATAGTTCCTGTCATTTGCAAGTTAATTACTAGCCTTAGGTATGCCCCTTCCCCCGCTCCACACACAGTACATGAACACAGTCTGCAGAACACCTATGTTTTATATGGGATTCCTGAGGCTTCAGGCATATACAAAACACATATGAGGTTATAGTAGATAATAGATTTAGTAAATGCCATTCAATATTAAAAAGAAAGATATTAAAAATTAAAGCCAAATCCTTTTCAATACAAACTATATCCACAGAGCCTTGACCTCTATATATTCCCCAGCATCCTTTGCTGGCCTGTACTGCCATCAGGTTCCCTCACACTCTATGATCTTACCCCATCTCCCTGGCCCACACTATGGTGATCTTACCCCATCTCCCTGGCCCA
>NC_022018.1:4444821-4468522 GCF_000317375.1 Microtus ochrogaster | reverse complement strand
TTACCCCATCTCCCTGGCCCACACTATGGTGATCTTACCCCATCTCCCTGGCCCATACTGTGGTGATCTTACCCCATCTCCCTGGCCCACACTATAGTGATCCTAACCCATCTCCCTGGCCCACACTATAGTGATCCTAACCCATCTCCCTGGCCCACACTATGGTGATCTTACCCCATCTCCCTGGCCTACTCTGTAATGATCTTACCCCATCTCCCTGGCCCACCCTGTGGTGATCCTAACCCATCTCCCTGGCCTACACTGTAGTGATCCTAACCCATCTCCCTGGCCCACACTGTAGTAATCCTAACCCCCATCTCCCTGGCCCACACTGTAATGATCTTAACCCATCTCCCTGGCTTACACTGTGATGATATTAAATCATTTCCCTAGTTTCAGTTATTCCACATTCTGATCTGTTCTGTGTGACTTTATTAGATTTATATTTCTAAAGCACTTCGTTGATAAATAACTCCAAATAAATTCTGATTGCTAGTTTTTCTTTCTTGACACTAAAGATACAACAATGAAAAAACATTCTATATTTAAAGATCTCCCTGTATGCAGATAAAAGTGCCAACAATTACAAAAATATGTTATTTAGAGTTAATAATTGATGTTATGAAATGTTTGAGTCTATATCGAGTAGATGAAGCTTATTTTTATTTAAATTTTCAAAATCTCGAAGTAAATATCATCACCAGAATAAAATAAAGCATGTTAATAACAAGTAGCTTAGTATATAGATTAGCAAACTGAATATTAAAGGACTTTTCCATTTACATAACAAACACATTGAGAATGATTCTGTCTCATTATAATAGACCCATAAACTGCAGGTCAATTAGTAGCTATTGACTAGTTTATGGAAGGTAACATACACATCCGCACACACTCATACATACTAGAATAGCTGAGACATTGTTCCCACTACTGATTTTGAAATTCTGGAGCACTTTTCAGACATTCTTGGCACAGGGAGGATGGGACCCATCTTCCAACCTCTGTACCCTTGTTTGGTGCTCAAGCATTTGAGGAGAAAAGCTTCGTAGGACAATCCAGTCTTGAGTAATTATCTTTGAAATCTCAAAAAAAAAATTAGACCTCCAGAATCCAAGCCATTCTTCTAGTTAAATTGATTTTGAGTTTATGATACAATCTGAGAAAAAGCACCTTAAGTGTGGGTTGAGATTTTTCAATGGTCTAGCTTTCATGAGTGCTCTCTGTGTTGTGGTGGAATATGCCCCCGAGTCACTCCTGTTTCTATAAGCACTCAGTTATGTTTCTGTAAGCAATGCTAATAAGGCTTCTCATTACTGAGGAAGATTTGGTTAATATTGTTCCTAAAATCTTCTATTGATGCCCTATAAATATCTACTTTCTTTCCTTTTCTTAGGAAAAGACAATTAATTGGCAACTAAAACAGACAATGGGATCAAGAATCAAATATAATTCTGAAAGGAGTAGTTGCATGTTAATATGGGTAACTGAAACTGGTCCATTGAGGGTAGACGATCCTCCAAGGTGAATCTCACTGTGGTATGGAACTGTGTGTCTCCCTATTATCGTGGGAGTTGTGTGAGCTATGCTATATGTAATCAGACATGTAACAGACTAAATTATCTGAGGGTGGAGAAGAAGAAACTCTTTAGTATGATCTTCAATATAATGGAAATGAAAACTCATAGTTCAGAGTGTAGACAGACGCCTACACCCCAGTACAGAAAAACAAAGATAACCAGACTCTGTCTCTAAACTGCCTGATTGTTAATGATTTTAAAACAATAAATGAAAGAACCCTTCACAGTCTGGCTGATGAGTTTCATGAGGTCATGGGTGTGAATCACATCTGCCCCAAATGCCTTGGAAGGTGAGTATAACATAAAATACCCACCTCTCCTTGAAATGAAGATTTTTCTAATCTGAGTCAATATGAGAGAAATCAGCTTCCAGTAGACTGGTTTGTTTGAGCCACTGTTTATATTTACCTCATAAAACAAAGACACTATGAATATCAAAAAGAAAGGAAGGGCAGGTATTGCTGAGGAAATTGGGCATGCCAGAAGTAATGTTTGATGCCAAGTTCACTGGGCCTTAGAAGATCATGCTTGCAGAGGAGCTAATGAAGAAGTTAATTCAGCAAGGAGCGTTGAACTGGCAAGGGATTTGTGTGATGTAGCAAAGCCCCTTGGTGGGATGTGATCTCTCTGAGGTAGGACAGGCTCTAGTGTGTCTGAATAGTGTTCGACTGGCATGTATGCCAAGCTTATTGTGGAGTGACATGCTTAGGAAGGAATGAATGAGAGAAGGCAGATGGTGGGGTCTGTCTGAGTCACGTGAATACAAATGTGGCAAAATTTGCTTGTGTTGAGCTTGAGTAGGTGTTCCTATGAAAAGCAACGACAAATGTAAATGCTGTGCTAGTGAGCCTCTGAAAGTCTTTAACGCCTGAGCAACAATTCACCAAGCAGACGAAAGAAGATTTAAATACCAGACAGTAAAGATGAGATTATTAAGCTTGTGTTAAGAGTGGGCAATCCAATTGTGCATTTCTCCGCTTCAAGGAAGAGATCCTTCACCCAGATTGGGGCCCTTTCAGTAGTCACATGTGGGTGATGAAAAGTCACACTTGCAGACTGCCCACAGCTTGTGAGACCCAAGGATCCAGCTTGATCAGGGATGACAGCTTGATCAGGGATGACCCATGGAACAATATGGTTCTGCTGCACCCCCCCACCCCCCGGTTCTTGGACAGGCTGAGTGGTGTAAGCCAATCCCACTGAGACTATTGGGAATAAGATAATATTCAGCGGTCCCACAATAATAACAGCTCCTCAAAATGAAAAAGACAGATGGAAAATTACTGTGGATTATGGAGGGCTCCATATGTTTGCAATCCACTTCACACTGCTCTTGTAAAGAAGCAATTGATGGGTGTTTTCCATGTTGGCTTTTTTTTAACTTTAAACAAAATTTTATTACACAAAGGTTGTCACATAATTGGATACTTCTCTACTTTGTACAGTTACTCTCACTCCACAGAAAGGTTGCTCTGACCTCTCGTCTGGTGACACAAGTGCCACAGTCCTGACCAGCAGGACTGCCTCAGTGATGCAATTTGAAAGCAGGACACTGGTATATGGCTCTTGCACCCAGTATCAGGAATGTACAAATGTCTTTATTCAAAAATACAAAATAAATTGTTTGTAGACATGGACAATGACAGCAGTAAACCATTATGTATTGTCAATGGGAACCAGTAACTGATGGTTATAGTGATCTGCCAGCCTTCTCTTCATTCTCTTCAGGGGCTTCAATGAAGGTATCGGTGAGGAACTTGCCTCGAGCTTCCTGTCACAGTTCATTGGTAAGGGCAAAGTGCTATTCTAGGAATTAGGACATGCCACCTCCCATTCCTCCTCCGATTCCCCCTCCCATTCCCCCCATTGAGCCCATTCCAGGGTCTTTCTCTTCTTTAGGAATTTCGGTCACTACAGCTTCTGCTGTCGTTAGCAAGGAGGCCACCCCAGCAGCATCCAGTAAAGCAGTTCTTATGACCTTTGTTGGATCAATGATTCCCTTTTCCACCATGTTCACAAATTCCCTGAGCATAGCATCATACCCAACTTCCGAGGAACTCTGCAGAATCTTCGCAACTATCAAAGACCCTTCAACATCTGCATTCTTAGCAATAGTTATCACGGGAATTCTGAGTGCTCTTTTAATAATGTCTATACCTATTTTCTGATCCTCATTAGAAGGCTTTAGGGAATCCAAGGCTGGGATGCAATGAAACAGAGCTCAGCCCCCTCCTGGCACAATGCCTTCTTCAACAGCTGCACGTGTGGCATTGAGAGCATCTGTAACTTTGTCTTTCTTCTCATTCACCTCAACATCGCTTGTTCCTCCAACTTCAATACAGCTACTTCATCTGAGAGCTTGGCGATCTGCTCGTTCAGCTTCTCCTTTTTGTATTCACTAGTGGTGATGCTGAGCTGCTCAGTGATCTCCTGAATGCGTTTCTCAATTTGAGCCTTGTCATCTTTTCCTTTCAAAAGCATGGCATCATCTTTAGTGACAATGACCACTCCAACTTTTCCTAAGTCATGAGCTTGAACATCTTCAAGGTTTAGATTCAACTCCTCTTCTCCAAATACCGCAGCACCAGTAGCAATAGCCGTATCTTTAAGCTGGTTCTTCCTGTTGTCCCCAAACTTTGGAGCTTTGACGGCCACAACCTGAAGATCCACTTTCAGCCTGTTCAAGACCAGTGTGCTTAGAGTTTCCCCATCAACATCCTCAGCAATGATGCCCAAGGGCTTCCGATGAGCCTTGGCAATTTCCAGAGCAGGTACGATGGATTGGACACTAGAAATCTTTTCACTCAACAGAACTTAGGAATCTTGGAATTCACATTTCTGACCTTTTGATGTGTTAATAAAATATGGGGAAATATATCCTCTGTCAAACTTCATGCCTTCAATAATTTCTAACTCATCATTCAGGGTTTTCCCATCCTTCACTGTGATGATGCCCTTCCTTCCCACCTTCTTCATTGCATCAGAAATGATGTTTCCAATGTCTTTGTCTCCATTTGCAGAAATTGTAACAACCTAAGCAATTTCTTCAGGGGTTGTCACAGGTTTAGATTTTTTTTCAGTTCAGCTATTACAGCATAAACAGCCAACATCACACTTCTCTGGATGTCTGCTGGGTTACCCATTTGCTGATCTTCTGAAAGCCCTCCTTGGCAATAAAACACGCCAGAACGGTAGCAGTGGTAGTGCCATCCCCGGCCTCTTCATTTGTGTTATTGGCAATATCTTGAACAAGTTTGGCTCCGATATTTTTGTATTTGTCCTTTAAATCAGTTGACTTTGCAACAGTGATCCCATCTTTTGTTACTTTGGGACTTCTCCAGCTCTGTTCAATAATCACTGTTCTACACCTTGAAGCATTAAGGCTCAAGCATCCTCGCCAAATTTTACATCTTTGGCATAGGCTCAAGTGAGATGAGGAGCCAGTGCCCGGGACACTTGTCTCATCTGGCGAAGGACTGTGGGCAGTCGAAGCATTTATATGGGGCGGCGGCTGGAGTGCATGAAGCAAAGCAGGTCGTTGGCAGCGAGTGAGGGACCAAGCCTTCCATGTTGTTTTGAACCTTGCTGGCTACTTCAATATCTTCGTAGTCACTGAGAAACTCAAGATCAATCAGTACTGGCTTGGGATAGATAGCAGTAGGCCTTCAGAGGTCTTTTCCACTCTCTGTAAAATGACTTCATTGCTGAATGGCAAGCTTGATTTGGAAAATCATCTGGAAGAACAGTAAAAATAACAATTAAAAATTTTTTCAAAAATCATTATGCAGGTGGAATAAGGCACTCATTGAATAAAAATCACAGTGTCTAAACAGGGCACCTCCTTTCACATACCATGTCCTGGCAAGTCAGCACATTGAGGTCTCATAAGCATAAACTTTTGTTTGTTGGCTTTGTCTAGATAAAGCATTGGGATTTGTTGTTCTCTTTCAGGTTCTCTTTTGTTGAGACTTCCTCAAGCTACAATAGTACTTTTTCTTCTATATAAATCCAAATCTAAAACATAATTAGCAGAACTTTAAAAATCTGCTGAGATTAGTAGCTATAACAGTTTGTTAGAGTTAGATTTGGTTTGGGTATTTTTTCAGAGTCTTGCTGTGTCAGTCTAGGTCAGACTGGCATGAAAAAAAATAATTCTTCTTTAATCTCCTGATGACTTTAAGATTAACACCTGAAATTCATTGCCTTTCTAGATATATTTCACTGAACCATTGGCTAAAATTTGACTTAAGAGGTTTTATCTATATTCACAGGATTGACTGGCTTATGACTTTCCTTTTCTTATCACATGGAGTTGTTTATTTTGGAACTAAAGATAATACTGGCATTGTAAAATAAAGGAGGGATCACTAATTACACTATAAAGGGAACGATTAGTCAATATTAATGCCAGAAAATTGAAATATCTACACACCAGAAGACACTCTCAGATACTTTTAGAAGCAGAGGTAACATTTTTGGTATAAATAAGCAAATGTGAGCTGATGCTCAAAGGTCAGGTTGTCACTCAAGGAGTAAGTATGAAGCTAGGACTGGAATGCAATTGACCTGCCAGGCACTATGTCTCCGGTGCTTCAGCAAGTATGGGGTCATGTGGCTAGTTTATGCCAACAGAATGCAGATCAAGTGAGGTGTGAACCTCCAGTGTTGAAATACTTTTGAAAAGGCAATGCTATTTTCATTATTCACTTCCCCAATTGAAAACGTATGATCCTTCTCCCAACCCACTGGGATAGTTGAGCTTCTTCTATGTCAGCTACTAGTGTTACCTAACACAAAGGTTGGCAATTTTTATCATCCTAGATTCTTTTTTTAAATATGAAAAACAACCCAACAGGAAATATGCATAACCTCTGCTGGGAGCTGATTTGAATAGCTGCCATTACAAGATGGCATTTGGCCCCAGCCTCGCTTGATAGATAACTCCATATTAGGGTTGCAGTTCTTCCACCGGAAAACAGGGTGAGTTGTTGTGATCTAGCTGCCCACACTTCCCCTGCTTTCTTTCCTGCCAGTGGGTCTCCAGAAAAGCAGTTAAAGTATCAAAGTATCAAAAGTTGCTAGGCAGACTCCCTATATAAGCAGCTATAGTTCAGAGCTCCGGGCCCCTTGCTTTCTGCTCTCCCTACAACCAAGAGGCTCCAATAAAGCGTGATTTGAGAAGAATCCTCGTCTGGTGGCTGTTCCTTCCTGCTGGTCAGAAAGTTCGCCGCAACCTTCTATGTCAGCTACTAGTGTTACCTAACACAAAGGTTGGCAATTTTTATCATCCTAGATTCTTTTTTTTTAAATAAGAAAAACAACCCAACAGGAAATATGCATAACCTCTAAACTGACAAGTGAGAGGAAAAAAATGTTAAAGAAGTAGCAAATATGATTGACCCCACTGTAACTGGTAATTGAGAACTTATGCAAGAAACCAAAATTTTTCTTCTGTTAGGCATAATTTAAAAATCCGTAATGCCAAATGAAAATCATACTGTTGGGAACTGGGAATTCCTACACAGTGCTGAAGAGGATGTTAACATCATTAAATTCATGTCAGATCGAATTAGGAAATCTGAGCAGAACTGAAACTGACTATGACCCTGGGACCCAGCCGTATACTACAGAGAGACCTTTCTTCATGGCCCAACAGATCCCTACAAAAGAGAAAATTTAGAACTTAACTAAGATGTGAAAATGGATGAAAGCATGATAGTCTATTGCATAATGAAATATTGCTCAGCAGCTAAACAGATCAAATTTATTCATGTTAATATAGCTAAATCTCAATATTAAGTCAGAACAAACAAAGCTGGAATATAATTTTATATTAAGTGCATTAAGTTGACATTTACTAACATGAATTATTTCTTTTTATTGAGCTGTATATTTTTTCTACTCCCCTTCTTCCCCCTCCCCTTCTACCATTTCTTTATTCCCATACTCCCAACTTACATAGGAGATCTTGTCTTTTTCTTCTTCACATGTAGATTAGATCCATGTATTTTTCTCTTAGGGTCTTCTTTGTTGTTTAGGTTCTCTGGGGTTATGAATTGTAGGCTGCTTTTTCTTTACTTTATGTCTAAAAGTCACTTATGAGTGAGTACATACTGATGACAGCTTATGCTGGAGAGGATGTGGGGTAAAGAGAGCATTCTTCCATTGCTGGTGGGAGTGCAAACTGATATATCCGCTTTGGAAATCAGTATGGTGATTTCTCAGAAAATTAGGAAACAACCTTCCTCAAGACCCAGCAAACCACTTTTGGATATACATCTAAAAAATGTTCAATCATACATCAAGGATTTAAGAGGAGACTTCTCTTTCATTTCCCAGATGCCCAGACCCAAATAATCACACAGGAACTATATTAATTACAACAGTGTTTGGTCTATTAGCTCAGGCTTCTTATTAACTAACACTTACTTCTTAAATTAACCCATTTCTATTCATCTGTGTATTACCACAAGGCTGTGGCCTTTTGGTAAGGTTCAGATGTCTGTCTCCTTTGGCAGCTACATGGGGTCTTTTTGACTCCTCTTTCTACTCTCTGTCTATCCCCCCCCCTCTCTCTTTCCCCCTCTCTCTTTGGATTTCCCACCTGGTTTTACTATGCTAAGCCATTGGCCAAAACAGCTTTATTATTAACCAATATAAACAATACATATTCAGAAGGACATCACAAGGGCATGTGCTCAACTATGTTCATAGCAGCATTATTTGTAATAGCCAGAACCTGGAAACAAACTAAATGCCCATTGACTGAAGAATGGATAAAGAAAATGTGGTACATTTACCCAATGGAGTATTACACAGCAGAAAAAATTAATGATATATTGAAAATTGCAGCCAAATGGATGGATCTAGAAAACAGTATACTGAGTTAGGTAACCCAGGAGAACATGAATTATTAAAATTATAAAAGAACTTACTGATTACTTAGAAATACAAATTAGTAATTACGTCTTAGGAAAAGGTGAATAATTGAATTTAAAGAAATAAATAAGCAAGGGGCTTTAAAATACTTGGCATTATATGAGTGCTTAGCCCATTGAAGATAAATGTGTAAAATGTCAAGGATGTGTATAATAAGCTCTGGTGGGTAAGAGCCTCCATTAAATTGCCTCTATGTGCTTAAAATGTTTTGTGTTTAAAATATTTTGAAAACATTTGAAGTTACTGAATAAATTAACTGTGGTTTTATTTTATTATTTATCTACACAAAAATCTAAGATACCAAATTATGCTGTCAATAACCACACAGAAACAAAGTGAAGGTAGCTGGCTCATGTGATTTCTCTTTAAGTGGATGAGAGGTCTTGGTGTCTAAGTCCCAGTGCGATACTCCACGTCTGTGATTAGCATTAGATGATCATTTCTAAAAGAATTAGGGGAACATCTGAGTTAAGCTTCTTAAGGTCTTTAAACTGATTTGGATTACGGGTTGATAAGGTGAATAATTACTCTTTATTAGTCCTAACAGTACCCTGGCACCTTGAATCCTACTTAAGATGCAAAAGTTATGTCCCTCATACAATTCAACATCTACTTTTGATGATGGCCTTATATGGAATGAAAAGGGTCATGATATTAATTTTTTTAAGTGATTGATCAGAGAAGTCGAAATTTGGAAATTTTGTTTGTTCTTATATACCGTTACATTGTAATAGAAATTCCAGGATTTATATAACATTCTTTTCTCTGATGTAAGGAAAGTATCTTTATTTTCTAAAAAACAAGAAGAATCTTTACGTTTCTATGCATTGGAAGGCAGGTCTCTCTGTTGAATTTACTTCACCTTCCTACTTTCTAGATGACTTTTTTATTATCTTTCTGACTTTAACATGCTGATAGCCCATGCACTATGCAGTCTTGTTAAGGCTTATAACCTTAAGCTGCAATTTGTTCAAATAACATCCAGCACTAAATTAGATGTGTTCCCGACAAAAGTATATCTATAATAAATATTACCCATCTCCTTCAGTTAGTGTGAATACTTTCCTTCCATCTTTTCTTTATCAGTAAAGATACCTCAAGAAATTGGTCTTCCTTTTTTCTAGGATAAAATGTACTTATTGTTACTGTTATAGTAGACAAGTTTTTGAAGACCTAATTTGTGAATGCTTGCCACAGGTTAATCACACAAAACTGTCTTCTTTCTTTACCAAATTATCCGCCAAAACAACTATAATCAATATTTACTGATTCCCTTCCGGACTTCATACATTATATTATTACTTTATACATGCCTTTTAACTAAACTGCATGGGAATTATTGTTTCAATTTGCCAGGTGAGCAAACAGGGATTTGGAAAGTTTAAGCCTTCAACTCTGTCCCACCACTGCCCAGTGTTGGTGATGTATGATATAATAGTGGTCTTCCTTGTTTGGTGGGCACCCATTATGTGGAGAGTTGCTAAACAGTATTAGTTCACAAAATGGAAATTTGTATACAGGAATGTCATGGCACAACCCCTGAGAGTGACAGGACGCAGATTAGACAGAGGTGAAGTGGGAACCGTGCTGCCTTTGTGAAGGAGGCTTTGTCACAAGAAGTGAGAATGTGGGAGACTTTCCAGTGTCCTCAGAGCACACCAGCAACAGGGTTTGTTGGAAAGAATGAGGATACTTCCAAGACAGAGACTCAGCTGAGAACTGTCAGTAGCTAACATCCATAGCAGCTGGGGGTGATTGTTGGGGTCCTGAAGAAGGCCCGATATGGGTGACCACCCCTCCCAGACACACAGCATATGCATTTCTTTTTTAGGTCCTTGGATGACGCAGGTGGCATTGCTGTCAACCATGCTGTCAACCATGCTCAATGTTTTAGGAGAACTGAAATGAACTTCTGAGCACACTGAGGAGTGAGCTTGCCTTTCCACCTATTGGGTCACGCTGAAGGAAACACTTTTCATTTTCTTTATTTCATTTGACACTCAGAATGATGCTTAGAGGCTTTTCAATTACCAGAGAAGACACTAATCCTCAATGACTAAAGAGCTCAAATCACACACAGAAAGATCCTCACGTTGTCCAAACAGACAGACACCTGTTTGTTCGGACCATGATACTTTGTATATTTTGGCATAATGTCCAAACCCCAAATGCCACATCAGTAATGGAAGCTCAGCTTGGCTTCATGTCTCTTCTGATCACATTTACTCTTCCCTTTAAAGAGTGATTCCAGTACATCGAAAGATTTTAAATGTTGAAAAGGCACAGAAACTGCACCACAGTAGAAATGTCTGCTTTTTCAGTCACTCTTATTAAGGGAGACTGTTAAATTCGCATCTGAGCATAAAATAAACCTATTGGTATTTAAAAGTCCTGCTTCTTACCCACAGTTATATGGCAAACAGATGAAATGCCATGTGGACAAATCGAGAGAAAGTGTTTGCGTTCCTCATCTGAAAATAAATGTGTAGCAGGTGACTTTAACAACTGTAAAATACCCAAGGCAAAGGGTATTAAAATATCCTAAAATACATTGGCTATATTTATTGTCCCTCACCCATTCACGTTTTTCCTAAAGTCTGAAGAATGTGCAGTGCTAACCCAGAGAGTATTCAGAAAATGATGTGGGGGAAACCGCAAACAATCACAGTGTTTAGGAAATTTGTGTATTGATTCAATACACCCAGGGCTGTCATTCCAGAGAGAAAAGAAATACGTCTGAATTCTTTGCAAACCTGTGGTCATTTCTTTTGTTTACATAGCAAAAATATTAGTCAAAAGATCTTATATTAGGGAGAAATTAAAAATACAACTGTTTTCTGAACTCCATCACAGGGTACAGCTAGCATATAGGGATACTTTACTTGGTAAAAGTACTCAAGGACAATTTGCTCCTCACAGCTGAGCATGGAAAATCTTTAGTTTGTAGTTTTGAAGAACTGCATATGAAACTATCTTATCAGAAGATGCCACTTGATTCTGGATGCCATGAAGAAACTTTCTAGAACACGGTCTTTCACAAGGAATACAATCTAGAGGAATTCCAGTTACTGACCTCTTCAGTGTTCATTGTACCTGGGCATTCACAAGAGGATGGGGTTGGGAAACTGAGCATCAGCTGACACTCAAAATTATTTTCAGGTCTCCCTCCCTCCATTCCTTCCTCCCTCCTCTCCCTCCCTCCTCTTCCTTCATCCCTTCCTCTCTCCCACTCTCTTTCCTCCCTCCCTTCCATCCTTCTTTCTTTCCTTTCTTCCTGTCCCCCTCTCTCTTCCCTCCCTCCCTCCCTCCCTCCCTCCTTCCCTCTCTCCCTACCTTCCTTTCTTCCTTCCTCATATAAGCTAGGAAAGTTCTCTAGCACTGACATAAATCCCTGCTTTATGTCAGGATATTCTGATTAAAGGGCTTTACAAATTCTTCTCAGCAGAAATAGTTCTAAAGCAGTGGTTTCCAGTGTGATCTTAAAATAGTATAGTTGCTTCATATAGAACATATATGAACACACAATAGTTCAGGTAAAATAAAATTATAGAGTTGAATAAAGATGTTAGATATCTAGAACTCTCTGCCATTGTAAAGAATTACACAAATTCCTATCATTTCATGAGTAAGTTGGCATTGTTACTGACTATATATATATGCTTTGTAGACATGAAGAAATAATTATATGGGGCACCTTTTAAAAATTTCTGATACACCAATATCAATTTTAAGAGATATAACTTTCCACAACTTTTATAGAGACTACCACTAACCAAGAAGCTATCTGCACTTGATACCTGCTGGGAAAGAAAAAAAAATCTGTCATCCTTAGTAGAGTGTCACTGCACATTATTAACCACACTTCACTTCTGGGCAGGACCAATGCCCAGACTAACACAAAGCAAACTCACTGCTATTTTTGTAAACTTTTTTTGGGGGGGGGGGGTCATCTCATTTAGCTTGGTTTGGGAGTATTTTCGCTTGTCTTTTGCTTGTTTACTTTGATTTCCATTTTTGTGTATTTGTCATTTTGTGCAAGTGTTTGTTTTTCTTTAATTTTTGTTTTTGTTTGTTTTAGAGAGAGAGAGCATGTCAGTATGAAATTAGTTGTGCAGGGAACTGGGAGGAGGGATCCTGGAAGAATTGGGGAAGAAAAAAAAATCATGATCAAAATTCTTTTCAATTAAATAATTGATATGGAGAAGAGGGGAAAATGCTGTTTGGAGTTTTTACAGGCCAGAAAGTCTTCATACAGTCAACTAAAGATGAATATTAATTCTATTTTAACTTTATAAGTACAGAAAATGAAATTCCAGATAGTTAATACTTGAGTGTATGCAACAGGAAGTGGCAAACTAAACCCAAAGTCTGACTATAAAGTCTGCACTTCTTCCCATTTTATCCAAGTATTGAGTCTGGTTCTGTAAATAGATCATATGTGGGTGCATGTGTGCATGCTTGTGTAAGGTTTGTTTGTGTCTGCGTGTTCTTGTCCTGGCCCAGGTGTTGTTTCAGGTAACAGTCAGATATGTTGCAGACAGAAACTCCAAATTGGGCGAGATCCAACCCTCAGCTTATGTTTCTACATTGTGTTCTAAGAAATAACAGTATTTGGATTATGTATTGATATTTTTCATGGTTAATGTCAGTATAGAGATGATAGAATATATGATTAAGAGCAATACGTGAATGGATTTTTTTCCATTTTAACTTCAATTTTTGGACAGTTTTTATACTTACATAATTTAAAGGACTAACTTTCAGTGCTGAAATGTTTCCCTTGCCTAGAGTCAGAAAATGATTCCATATATTTGCTTTCAAATTTAAATGTGATAATAAATGAACAATACAAAAAACTTAATATGAAAACATAAAATTCTTGATTTTCATGTTGCATGGCTTCTCTTTTTGAGGAATTCAGACAGTTTCTCTCAGTGTTGATTTTATTCTTCAAAATTATAGCAACTGTCCTTTGTCTATTGTTCTCTTTTTGGTTACATATTTCATATATGCATGTGTACGTCCATGTGTGAGCATATGTGTGCATGTATGTTTGTATGTGTGTGTGTCAATGATGTCACATGTCTTCCTGAACTGCTATGCAGTTTTTTTGTGTGTGACAGGGTCTGTCATTGAACCCTGGGTTCACTGATTTGGCTAGGCTAGCTTAGCTGGCCAATAATATTCAAGGATCTGTTAGTCCACACCTCTTCATCTCTGGGATTTCTGCTGATGCACTGATGTGCCAGGTTTCTTATAAAGGTTCTGAGACCCACTCTCAGGTCCCTGTGTTTAGATAGTGCAGTACCTGCTGAGCCATCCTTCAGTCGCCTGTTGATTTTCCGTAGGCATTTTAGAGGTGTATTTTAAAGCCTGACAGGAATTTTGAGACCTTGGTTGGGTTTATATGAATTTTGTAGTGTAATTTGAGAAAAAAAGTAACCCCTTTTGCATATTTTCTCCAAACAATAAAACCCAGTTTTTATTCTTTATATTTATTTTTATAGTTATTTGTTTTGTTAATTTCCTTCATTTTTATACAATAATTCTGGTTGGTTCGTTTCCAGGGAACTTATTGTTTAGGCATTATAAATACTGTCACTTTCTCATTGAAATTGTCCTACATTGCTGTCTCATAGAATGTTATTCATTTATTACATAAGTATTATGCTTGACATCATTGCTGAATTTTCTTTGAATAATTGGTAGATTTTCTTAGTTGCCTACGTGCTATGTCTGCAACCCTCAAAATATAGTTCCCAAGTCAGAAGCATCAATGTTATCTGACAATAATAAAACAAACAAACAAAAACAATGTTAGTATAGACCTGAGATTGACTTGAGACTGAGCTGGCAAGCAGATTCCTCTCTTCCTCTAAGAGTTAGGCTTTATCTCTTTGGATTCACAAGATGCCAGGACATCCATTTTCCATTACACTTTATTGATTCTTTGGGAATTTCACATCATACACTCCAGTTTCTTCATTTCCCAGTCCCTATGTTTCTGCCCTCCACCCTTGCAGCACACCCCACCACCACTACCAAAAAAAGAGGATTTTAAAAGATTAAAACCAACCAACCAGCCAGACAAACAAACAAAAAACCACTTTGCTTCTCTGTCTTTGCCTCCTTTCCAACACCTCTTCAGTCATCCTGGTGGCATTGGGAGCTGCAGGGTGTCACACAGTCCACCCTTTTGTCCTATCAGCTTTACTTGCAAATGTTCATTGCAATGAGTCATTGGTCTGGTTTAAGGCCTCTGGTTTCTGTTAGACCATCATCACTGAATCCTCCCTGAAACTCCCATGCCACCAGCGCCAGCTCTTTCACACCCATGTTGAGACTTGGGGTCATTTTTCCATAGGCTAGTTCTCCTATGAAGAAAGAACAGGGCCAGATTTCTTGCTACAGTGTCCAGTGAGGGGAAGGGCAAGCTTTTCCATGTCCAGAGAAGGGCACGGTCAGCTGTTATGATGCATGGTTCTTAGGCTCCTTATGGTAACACGGGCAACAGATATAGACACAGATGTCAACTGCTGCATGACCATGGAACCACCCCATGGGTTCAACTTCAGCTCAGTCCAGACATCACCATGGCCCCTGGGGCATCAGTTCACTTAGATGAGTATGGCTCTAGTGGCAGCATGGTTCTTAGACACCAACATGGTCTCAGTTGGATGTCTAGACCCCAGGCATTCGCATGGCCCTTGTTAACAGGGGCCATGGGCATCAACTCAGATCCAGGCTGTTGTAGGTACAAGGACCCAAGCAGGGCCCTAGGCAACAGCTCATGCCTGAATAACACCATGGCCCATGTGGTAGCCCAGACTCCTGGCATTGGCATGACCTTTGATGGTAAAAGAAGCTAGGGATATCAACACAGACTCTGGCTGCTGCAAGAAGACAGAACCAACCGTGGCCCTCAGCTGCAGTTCTAGCCCATGGCACTGAGTAGCAGTGCAAACCACCCAGATCTGTATGGCCCTGACTGTAGCATGAATTTAAAATTTTAAAATACAGTTTTAGCAATCCCCAAAATAGAGCAACACATCACTGTGCTTTTATTTCATTTTAAAGCAGCTAATGATGTTAACCTGCTTTTATGTTTCTACTTTCTGCTTGCATATCTCATTTGATTTGGGTGTCTGTTCAGTTTGCCTATTTTTAATTGCATTATTTATCATATTATATTAGAAACAGTTCTCCACATATTCTGGATACTAGCTAATTAGAAGACGTGTTTTGAAAACATCTTAACTTTTTAGTTACTAATGAATGCTGTGTTTTGACAGCTGTTTTTTCCTTTTTTAGCAATTTAAAAAATCACCTTGAGATGCTAGAGTTTTAGTTGACTGGACAATTCTAACCCTTTATGACCTTACCAACTCATATGATCCCCTAAGTCTTAACAATGGCACCGATAGTGTTCACTCATAGCTATCTTTTCTTCATCAGTCTGTGTGTATTCTTAATATAGAACTAGTTCAGTCAGATAAGATAAATTAAATGCCTTCTCTTTGCAATGATTTTCTCTAATAACTTGCATAAGCGTTGCTACCTCACATACAAACATATCTGGCCATATGTTTATTTTTTTATTATTGTTACTATCATTAATTTTATAACTCTAATAGAACCAAAGTACCTACAAATTTACCTTTTTTTGTATTAGATACTCTAGTTATTCTTTATTTCTCTCTCTCTTTCTCTCTCTCTGTCTTTCTTTCTCTCTTACCCCTTTTTCTTTTTCTCTCTCCCTTTCAACCATAATCCCAAAGTCTAAAATAGAATACTTAAAAAATACTGTTTTTGTTGCTGACTGTTTTTGTTGCTGCTTATTTTTTTCTGTTTTTTAAGTTCATATGTCTGAAAAGTCTACTTGATACTTCTATTTGATTTATGACTTGACAGAAAGTAGAATTCTAAGCCATAAACCATTCTATATTTGTTTTGAAGGTCATTTTCCATTAGATTTTGCTGTTTTACCTAAATAGTTAAATCATTTTTAAAAATGTGTTTCTATTCTCTTTGTTATATGAACAAATTCCTGTCTTTTATTACCTCTTTTTATCCCATCCAAATCCCAGAAATACCACAGTGATAGTCTTAATATCTCAGTCAGTTTGTTAGACAAAATGTATGTTCTCATTACTTCTTCAAGCCATGGGGAATGCAGCAGCCAGGAGCTGCTTACTAAACTCCTTTTACATACCAAGCAAGAGAGCCTGCAAGCACACTAATGTCTTCACCAAGTGGAGAAATCCACACAGTTAAATTAGATTCATTTGTCAAGTAGATGACACCATGCTTCTACTTACTTCATTTATCAAATGAGACAGCTCTTGCTTATGTGTGATTTCACTTCTTATACTCATTGACTTCATGCCAAAGAGACAAGTGGATAGTTTGGGGTAAATGTCACAAGAAAAATACTTACAGCTAGTATCTGCTGTATTATTCCAAAATACAAATTTGCAGAATCAAAACGAATAAGTGAAAGAGTAGAAACTGATGTGGACAACAATGATATTACCTTAAAGGAGTAAACATCCCATAAATGGAAATGAAATCTGAAATTTAGAAAATTGTACTGATGTGAAAAGTCATACTCACTTGACTAATTGATATTCAGTAGGATAAAGCATCAACACATGACTAAAATTGGTTGAATTAAGATTTTAAACAGAGCTAACTACACAATGCCCAAGTAGGCTACTGGAAATCCAGTGAGCTCTCCAAAATCACCTACGGTTGTTGCCCTAGCCCTCACCTCATATATCTGTCCTGTGTACTTTTCATTCTGGATTCACTTTCAAGAAGGACTTCCTCTGTCGATGCTGATTTTACATACTCTTCAGGTTCTGATTGGTGTGTCTGATAAGATGCACTGATAAAAAGGGTCAGGGAGGGGAGATGAGTTAGGTTTATTATTTCTCATCCCTCCTCATCCTACTGTGGCTTGCAGCTAGTGATGGTGACAATCCTCCACAATACAGTCTTTGGCTACTATCACAGAGCTATGGGGTTTTTTTTATAATTGTGTAAACCTGTCTTCTTCTACCTAGAAGTGTTAATACCTTTTTGCTCTTCATAGACTTTCTTAGATCACTGTATCATTTTATTGTATGTTTAACTTTATTATCAATTAAAGATGAATGAAAGCAAATATAATTATTAATAAAAATGCATATGCCTGTTTATTTTTTAGACAAACAATTAAATTTTAGCTGAATATTTGATATTACAGGACACAGAGCATCTTCAATGTTTTTAAGATTTTGACTGACATTTTGATTTTGTAATCATCAATGCTGACAACTTTATTTCATGTAAATTCACAGTTAAAAATGACAGAGAAATGTTTAGGGACATTCCAGAGATTACTGGAAATTCAGTTCTAACCATGAGCCAAAATTTGTTTAGATATTGTTTTTATGAAACTCAAGCCAGCAACTCAAACAGGGATTTTAAAAATAAAGCATCCTAACACAATCTAAAGATACACATTGGATACTTACATGCTGGTGGATGACAGTGATAAAATATTGTTTTCCACAACAAACCATTAATTATGTTTCTATAAGACCAGGAAACTCTGTACATATAGCCAAAACACTATTGATCCCATTGATGCTATTCTTGAAGAGGACCTGGGTTCTGTTCCCAGTAAAGGATAGCAGCTCACAATTTATCTATCTATCTATCTATCTATCTATCTATCTATCTATCTATCTATCTATCTATCTATCTATCTATCTATCATCTATCTATGGCATTCATTTCCACGCTGGAGGCTCCACATTTAGCACCCATCTCTCAAATTGTTTGTCTGAATCAGGCATATGGAATTTTTCTTAGGAGCCTGGGTGTGGAGGTGGAGTCGGGGAAAGGGGAGAGGAGGAGAGAGAAAGCAGAATGGAAGGGGTGGGGAGAGCTTGCGGGAGTGGGATGGTTGAGATGGAGAAAGGACAGATATGGGAGCAGGGAAGAAGATATCTTAATTAAGGAAGCCATTTTGGGGTTGGCAAGAGGCTTGGCTCTAGAGGGGTTCACAGGTGTCCACAGGGATGTCCCCAGCTAGGATCCTGGGCAGTGGAGGAGAGGGTGCCTGAACTGGCTTCCTCAGGTAGACAGACTGATGACTATCTTGAATATCACCATAGAACCTTCTTCCAGCGCAGACAGAGACACACGTCGGAGCACTGGCCTGAGCTCCTAAGGTCCAGTTGAAGAGCAGAAGGAGGGATCATATGAGCAAGGAAGTCGGACCACAAGGGGTTGGTCCACCCACTGAGACAGTGTGCCTGAGCTAATGGGAGCTCACCAAGGCCAGCTGGACTGGGACTGAACGAGCATGGGATCAAACTAAACCCTCTGAATGTGGCTGACAATTGGTCAGCGATAAAAGCACTGCGATTTGTCTCTACTGCATGTACTGGCTTTTTGGGATCCTAGTCTATTTGGATGCATGCCTTCCTAAGCCTGGATGGAGGTGGGAGGGCCTTGGACTTCCCACAGGGCAGGGTACTCTGTCCTCTCTTTGGGCTGGAGGCGGAGGGGGAAGGGTGAGTGGGGAAGCGGGAGGGAAGTAGGAGGAGGGGAGAAAGTGGAAATTTTGAATGGTATTATTTATAAAGCAATAAAAATAAATTAAAAAAAGAAAAAGATCACTGTATATATTTTACAATTATATAGTTCTCTTGTATAATTCCATCCACTTGGGACTTTTTGAGTAGCTATTCTTCCTTCTGGGTCTGGCTCATGCTCTGGTCCATTCTCCCATCTCATCTGATTCACACCTTTAACATGAACAGATACCTAGGCACATTATAAGGCTTTTAAGCCTTAAAATGAATTTCTCTTAAGTTTTCTTTGCATCTCATAGTTGTCAGTTCAAACTTTTTAAATTTTTTTCTCTTCCTTGGAACCCTTACCTTGGGGCTAAATGGACCTTTATTGTCTAAAATCCACACATAGTTCCCCTTCTTATTATATCTCACAATTATCTAACAACTTTAAAATTGCTTTTGTTGGCCCTCTCCTAAATTATATTGAAGACTTCTTGAGAACAGATATTATGTCTTATTTTCGTTTTCCTACCAAAGGAGCCCACTGAAGCTAACAGATGAGGGCAGGAAGCACGAAGCACTGAAGCAAACTGGGTTGTTGGACTATGAATAGAACTGGTTGAATGCAGAAAGAAAATAAGATTTTGGTGAATATAAATCAAGAAGAAAAGGATGACGGCATATTCACATGACTAGTTTAGTAGAGTGAATGCCACTGCCTTACATAAGATGTGTGAAGAAGATGATGGATGAGAACAGAAAAGAAGCTAAAAGCATCTTCCAGTTGTGTGGATGGAACCCTGACATGGGTTGAGGATGGAGAAAGCGTACATGGAAACCAATGTGGATCTTGGTTTGTTTTCAGGGGATAAACTCAATAGGTGGGCTGATCTTCTAGAGGAAAATACTCTGCTGTGAGTTTTTTGAGAATAAAGGTCAGGAAACCAATGAATCAGAAACACCAAAGAGAAGGGTCATAAAATGAGTCACAGTCTTGTGTATGATGGGTGTGGCATAGGTGTAATTGTAAATTTGTTCACCACCAAGCTTCTAAATCGCAATTACATGCTGATAAATAGGTATACTTAGCTGCATTTCCTCCTGGAATATAAGTCAAAGTGACTTGAGATCACTAAGACAAACCGTGGAGATGTCTGACTTAAGGGCAAATTTATGTTACGTTCACTATTCTAGAGGCTCCATTTCATGATCAGTTGGCTTTTCAACTTTGAGGCCCGTGTGGAGCAGCACATCATTGTAGGAGTGTGTGGCAGAACGAAACATCTCACACCACAGTGAGGACCTGAGAAAGGGAGAAAATGACTGAACTCCCACAATCTTTTTTAAGAACAAGTCCCCAGTAATGCAAACACTTCCTACCAGGCCTGTCTCTTAAAGGTTCCACCAATTTTCAGTAATGTCTACTGGGACTCCAACACATGGGGAGAAACTAGATCCATACTACAGCAAATCCTGCTTGCCTAGTCGACACTGTCCATTGCCCACCCGTGGATGGACACTGCTGGCTTTTCTCAGCCTGTGGGTATTATTCTGGTCATTTCTTTGTGGAAGTGTTCTGTATGTGTTTGATTTATGTGTGTAGTCTACATGAAGGTAGATGTATGACAGTTGAACGCCATGAAAAACAAACCTGAAACTTGTATTTATGTCAAGATAACATAGACAAATACAAATTTTCCATTTTAGTATGTGGGAAATAAAAAAACCTGATTATTATATATTTAAACCTGTAAGTATTACAAATTTTCTTGAAAAGGTACACTTTTTAAAAGTCTAAGTATCTAAGAACATATCTTTTCTTTGGTCTATTCTTTTAAAAATCTACCCATCTGTTGTATTCATTGTACAAAAGGAAAAATGTTTCTGGGGTGTTTGAATTTTGGTAGTTTAAAGTCATTATACTGAATTGGTTTTCAACAATAACAGCTACAAAATCTGCTTTGTTTCTCACTTGAAGGCCCATTTTGAATCCCCCTTGAATACTGTGGTTCCCAGATGGTATAAAAGTGAAGTGAGACACAAAGTCCTTGGAGCTGGGTCTCCTCACATCTCCCTGCATGCTGGCATGTGTTCAGTTGGCATGACCAGACAGAGACAAAATAGGCACCCATTGCCAGTGTTTGAATATCTGCATCACATTTCAGCCGTGGGAGACAAATAGAGCAAACCAGCCAGTGGGATTTGTTAAATGTCACCATTTGGAAAGAACAACCAGCAGATTCCAGTGAGTCTTCTGAAGTTTTCCATGTAGCGGTAGATGCACCAGAAAGAGCTTTATGTCTTTATTAAATGCTATTTGTTTGTTCATTCATTTAGTTGGGCGAGTGAAAGCAGAATTTTGTACTCAAAACACCAAAATGCTCTTATCTAGAAGGGAGAACACTGAGTTTCAGGTCCCATTCTATTTAGCAGGTGTGTGTGTGTGTCCACATCTGTAAACTCTGCATCTTAAGAAGTGAGGACACAGTGTAAAGGTGACAACTTGGGGCCCTGAATTTATGAATGGAATCTGTGCCCTTCAGAACAGGATTGAGAAAGTTTTTCCCTTTACCTCTTTTGTCATTCCTGCATGTGAAGAAAGAACGTCTCCTTCTCTCTGGAGGACACAAGGCACCATTGCAGAAGCAGAAAGCAGACCCGGAACAGTGATTTTGTCTTGGTTTTTGGCCTTTACACCCTTGAGAAGTGAAGCTATCTAGGTTATCTGAGTTTCTAAGTTATCTAGTCTGGGAGATGGTGTCAAAGAATGAAGACAAATTAAAACAGTGGGAAGAGCAACAAGTAAAATTATATTCTTGTTAACTACCCATTATCTGAGCGTTTTGTCTATAACTGTAAATGGCAATAGCTACTATTTAACTTTATCCCTATGATGTAAATAAAAGCTATAGAGAGTAACTTACAAAAACTGATCCTAGCTAGATTTCGTGGCATACACCTACAATTTTAGTATACAGAAGATATAGGTTGGTGGATCATAGATTAAAGACCCACCTAGGCTATATAAGACACTGTCTTAAAAACTAGTAAAAAAAATTGATGTCAATACTAAACTTCAGGTGAGGTTCTGTGAATTCATCATGTGGAAGAAATATGGGGTATGGGGAAACAAATTTTAATATTGAAGATAGAAAAGTCAAAAGTGCTGTGGTTTGGTGTGTATTCCCAGTACCTGTTTCTAGCTGGTTGACCTCAGTATGTATGAAATGTGAATGAGCCATACTATTTACATCTTGGAACTATTGTTATCATTCATAATGGGCTGCATGCAGTCTAGAAGTGTATGTAGCAGACCTTAGCATTATTGCTAACTGTTATTGTGAGGCTCCTCAATGAGATGCAACATGTAAGCCAACAATGATGCAGCACTAGAATTTTTCTCTCCCTACATGTTCTAGAACATTATATTTTGATTAATGAAGTTGTAAGAAATATGATTGAAATATACATGTGTCACAAACCTCTTTCAAATGCCTTTCTTAGCATGGCACCTTGAACCTTGGGTGAACTTTCCACTGCATAGGAAGTATAGAAGTATAGCTCTCTTAGTTGGGTTTTTTTATTGCTGTGAAGAGATACCACAACCACAGAAAGTCTTGTAAAGGAAAAGATTTAATTGAAGTAGTGTTAACAGTTTTAGAGGTTCAGTCCTTATCATCATGATGGGGAACACGACTACATGGAAGCAGATGTAGTGTTGTAGGAGTAGCTGAGAGCAGATGTAACTCTTGAAGACAACAGGAAGTCGACTGAGACATTGGGCAGTATCCTGAGCATAGGAAATCTCAAAACCCAGCCCCGCAATGACACTCTTCCTCCAACAAGATCACATCCACTCTAAAAAAGCCACACTTCCTAATAGTTCTACTCTCTATGTGATTATGGGGGTTAATTACTTTTAAACTACTATAAGAGCTATACCAGAGTGCTTAGTGTAAAGGAGGAGGAGAGGTTGGTGGGCAAAGAAAGTTTGTCAAACTCTGGGTTAAACATTTTAAAGACTTTTTCAACGCAAATGTATTTGCTTTTGCTTGTTTGCTTTTGTTGTTTTGTTTTAAAGACAGGGGTTCTCTGTGTAGCTCTCTGTGTAGCTAACCTGGAACTCACTCTGTAAATAAACCAGTCTGGCTTTGAACTCAAAGAAATCCATTTGTGTCTGCCTTCCACGTTCTCAGATTAAAAACATGTGTCATGCTCTTTGTTTGCGAGCTACCCAAGCAGCACGGAGTTTCAATCTGGGCACCAGGAGAGACATCATTGGGGTGAGTGAGTGCGGCGGCAGCCGGGAACAGGGAACTCAGATGTTCCTATTCCCTCCTACACTTCCTGGTCATCCTGCAGGGGCTATACTGCCCAATTCCTCCTCTTTCTTCCTATCCCATCAAGCTTAAATCCAGAAACCCCCACCCCCTGGCTCCCTGGCTCCCTTCCCTCTTTGGCGGCATAGCACCTTTCAGCTCAGCCTGCTCGGGTGCTGGGACCTAACCTGAATCGGGAGGGCAAATGGGAGGGCGGTAGTTCCTTTGTCTCCATAGCCTGCCTGCAGCAAACAGGGTAGGCCCTTGGTTTGCGAGCTACCCAAGCAGCACGAAG
>NC_022018.1:4442835-4444570 GCF_000317375.1 Microtus ochrogaster | reverse complement strand
CCTGACTGCTCTATGGACTGGAGAGGGAGGGGGAGAGGAGTTTGGGGGAAGGGGAGAAGGGTGGGAGGAGGAGGAGGGAAATGGGAGGCTGGGAGGAGGCGGATACTTTTTTTTTTCCTTTTCTCAATAAAAAAAAACATGTTTCACCACTTCTTGACTGTATATTTGGTATTTATGATAGGTTAGCATGCTGTCTACATTTATAAATATTAAAAAATATGATACAGTTAACTACAAGGTATTATTCTCCGTATTGTGCCAAGGGCTATTATGGGATAATTGTACACTGTGTGTGAAGATACATTGCTGTGACTGGTTTAATAAAGAGCTGAGGTTGGAGGTATAGGCAGGATTTGCAAGTATAGAGAGGAAGTCAGATAAGATAATCAAGGTGTGAAAGAGACACCAATGCAACAAATTGAATAAACAGGACAGAAGAAAGGTAACTGTGCCACATGATGGAACATAAATTAATAAAAAGGTTAATTGAGTTATAAGAGCTATTTATAAAAAAGTCTAAGCTAAAACCAAAGGTTTATTTATTTATTTTTTTATTTTCGAGACAGGGTTTCTTCATAGCTTTTGGTTCCTGTCCTGTAGACCAGGCTGGCCTTGAACTCACAGAGATCTACCTGCCTCTGCCTCCCGAGTGCTGGGATTAAAGGCATGCGCCACCACTGCCTGGCTTAAAACCAAGCTTTTATAGTCAATAATAACTCTCTGGGTTATTATTTATGAGCTGGCATCCCAAAGAAAACTCTGATTACATTTGGTGTCCAATGTGGAGTTTTCAAACATAGGGCCTGAGAAAGCAGAGAAAAGTTCTGGACAGTCAGCTGGATTTGGATTCCTAGTCCTGTAGTCTTTCAGGCAGGCTGGTGCTCAGTGGCACACAGAGACACTGCTCGTGCCCATTGCCTGCTGGCTGGAGCCAGACGCCAGCATATGCACCAAAGCCATTTGTGAAATCAGAGACATGCTGCAGCTGACAAGGCTGTTTAAGGCTTGTCTTATGGTCAGAGAACCCTGCAGACATGCAGAAAGTTAGCTCCAGACTGAGAAAACTTCCGTAAAGGTACAGTATGTTTGAAAAAGTGCTTAGATGCTAAAGAAAGGAAAGAAAGTGGTTATGGACAGTCATAGAAAAGTAGTTTAAAATAATAAAGTAAAACCTTTAAAGAAAGACTAATGTAATATGAAAAGAATAAGTCAGGTAAAGATAGAAAATACACAGGGTGTCTGGACCCTGTATGGTGCTTTGTTGACTTTAAATGTTTTAAATGCTAATATATTTATATCTGCTGAGAGATCTTGGATTGTGGAAAATAAGTACTAAATTAAGTGAGCATATATACTCTAGAGATGTCTTGGCTTCAAAATGGAAGTTGGAAATATATTGTGTGGGGGGACAGCTTTTGCTTTTGTTTCTACAGGAAATGAAAACTTATAAATTTCTTCAAAATTAGTAGAGATCAGATTTCACCAGGGTAGACCTCCTGAGGATTTTGGCTACAGACATGAGGGAGGACATCATGAAAGACTTCAGGATAGGTGACATGTTTGCTGATCTCTAACATGGGAACAGCTTTGAGACTAGATAAATCTTGTTGGCTACAGAGTTCTCATGACTTATTCTTATATGCCATTTTTTCATATTGCATCGATAGAGTTTTTGTTATACACTGCAAACAAACTAAACAGATGCCTTTTACCTGATCAAACATAAAACAAAAAA
>NC_022018.1:4436512-4441850 GCF_000317375.1 Microtus ochrogaster | reverse complement strand
TTCTGTCTGTGTGTATGTCTGCAGGCCAGAAGAGGGCACCAGACCTCATTACAGATGGTTGTGAGCCACCATGTGGTTGCTGGGAATTGAACTCAGAACCTTTGGAAGAGCAGGCAATGCTCTTAACCACTGAGCCATCTCTCCAGCCCCAAACAGATATATTTTAAATAGATGGTCTTTATACTACACTTCAAAGACCTACAGAATATGGAATTTAAAATATTTTAATAACATAAGGATTTTCATGACAGTGAGACACATCTGCTCTTGGCAGCACCATTTTATTTCAAAAAGTGATGAGGGGCATTGAAAAACATTAATATGGAATTTTCTTTCAATGTGGCAAAATTAGCCATTTAGGCAAGAAACATCCTTTGCTTTGGCAGGTGTCAGTATGCTGTATATATTGAACAAGTACAACACAAACAAAGGTGACTGCCAAACTTGCAAGACAAGGTTAGGACAGCCTTCAAAATTCCTGCTTCACGGAATAGTCTTTCAGATATTCTAGGTCTGTAGGGCAAAGATGGATGCCCCAGAATTATAGAAGAAACTTGGGTGACTGCTAAGGTAGCCTGCTTTTCTGTCATTAGTTTCAGAAGTTGTTTGCTCTGCACTAACTGTTTACTCAGGTAATATTATGTCCTTCTCAGATCTCTGATGAAGTTGAAGATGAGATATTTATAGGTACAGTTTTCTTTGTTACCAAATTCAGAAAGAGACTTGCAAAAGAAATGTAAAGTTTATAAGATTGAGAGACATAAAGGCTTAAGTTTATTATCTAAGATGTTTTAAGGTCCAAAAAGGTATTTTTTATGATGGTAATGCAAGTTATGATAAAAAGTAGTTTACGTATAAAACTTTGAACTCTTTAAGATAGTTCAGATAATGAAGTATTTCCTCTGAATTTGCCAAATACAAATGGACTGGACATTGTAAATGTAATTCTTATTTGATAATTGTTCTAATTATATATAGTTTAATTTTGTTAGAGTTAAAACTTTTCCCTTTTATTTAGACAGAAACGTTGTGGGATAGTTGTACAGTCTATAAAGGTATATTGCTGTTATTGGTGAAATAAAAAGCTGAACAGCCAATAGCTAGGCAAGTATCGGTGGGATTTCTGGGGAGAAAAAGAAAGAGGAGAGGTATCTAGGCAGGCAAGAAATACCAATGAGACATGTATGGAGTCATACATACAGAATGAAAGAGAAGTAAAAGCCACATGGAGGATTGTAGCTTTGTATAAATGGGTTGATTTAAGTTATAAGAGCAAGTTAAGAACAAGTCTAAGCTATAGGCCGAGATTTTATAATTAATAATATGTCTTTGTGTCATTATTTGGGAGCTGGCTGACAGAACACGACTTGTTATGAAGGAGAAAACAGAGAGGTTAGATGTGCAGCAACAGTCACACCAGTAAGATGAGGCGAGCTGGGAATGACCTGGCTCCCATCCTCTGCTTTAGCCCTAACATTTGCTGTAGCCTTCCTAAAGCTTGCAGAGCACACAGGCCCACTGACTCAGCAATTCCTCCCACTTACTTAACCACAGAATCTACTTTTTTAAAAGTATTAATTTGTTGGGAGAGAACATACGCACATGGAGGTCAGAGGAAAACTTTCTGGTTTCATTTCTCTTTAACCACATGAGTCCTGGGAATGGGACTCGGGAGCTTTGGTTTGATGGCAAGCGCCTTTACATGCTGGTCCATCTTCCCTAGACCCAACATATTTGCAGTGTGTCCATAGAACTAGTTTTCTCCATAATAAACTAATGTAATGGCCTCAATGGAGAAGAAATTTGATTCTTATGTGCCAGGTGTGGTGTGGGTATTTTCTTCTTCCGATTGGTAGGAAGTGAGTGTACAAACAAAGCATTAAGCTACAAATGATGGATTATCTGTGAATTTGATGAATTAAACCCGTGATACAATATGGCAGTGTAGCTAGTCCCCACCGCTGGATTTTCCTATCTATGGGACAGTTATTTATGTTATCTGCCAGGATGAAATAAACTGGGTGCTGGGATCATAAACAACAATCTCAAATTAGATCACAAATCACTTTTTGAAGAGCCAGGCCACCCAAGAGCTGAAGGTGTTTGTATGAATCTCCTTCCAGTCCGGATGATACTGCCCCTGGAGACATTACACCACCCATGATCAGGCTCCATCAAGTCACCTGAGTCTCTTTCCCATTCAATTCTCCTGATACAGTGGTTCTAAAGGCTGCATGTGGCAGCAAAGAGACTGTTACTTGAGAATGACAACCCCAAACACACCAGAATACCTCAAAGGATATACGTAAACACATTTCAGTCACTTAATCTTCAGAAAGTTAAAGAACAAGTCACATCCTGTAGAAGTGGAATGAGATGGTCTCTGATAGCTATCCTGGCAATGATAAAAGCATTCTGTTCACAGTGTGCTTGATTTAAGATAAGTGAGTCTGAACACAGAAAAACAAAACAAAACAAAAAATACAGATCAATAGCTTTAGACTTCTTATTTCCTAAGCCTAAGTGACAACAAAACTATTCTCCTCCTGGAATCAAGTAAATTAATTTTTATAACTAGTGTATATCTTGGGTCTTCTGCTTCATTCAAATATGGTTGCCAATGACAGTTAGTAAATACATCTCAGAGTATTCCTAAATACATGGAGTAAACATGGTCTTGATATGAACTACTTAATTCTTTAAAACTGAAAACTCCGAGAATTTTATGACTTTCTACTTTTGTTCCTTTTAAATTGCATTTTCATTTCTTTATTTTGTGTGCAATGAAGTGGTATGCTACAGAGCATATGTCGAGCTCAGGAGACAGCCTTCAGTTCTTTCACCATGTGAACTCTGGGGATTAAACTCAGGACAGCAGGATGAGAGAAGGGCTGTTACTTGCTGAGCCATCTTTCTGGCTTTGAATTGAGTTTTCATTTCACTTATTTATTTTAGTAAAAAATATTTTAATGTGGTTGGATTGGACTAGAATTTTTCATCCGCAATAATTATGGTTATTTGATCAGCTTTTATAGGATTCCTTTGGAACAGTATGAACAGCAGGGGTGCGTGTGTGGCTCGGTAGAAGAGCACTTGTTTGGCACATATGATACCCTTGGTTTGAACCACAACACCCTAAAAACAAAAGAAGCATACAAACAATACCAATGACAAAACAATAGAAGCAATAACAAAAAGAACAATCAAAATAAAAAACCTAACAAGGCAAAGCATCCATAAACCTGAAGATCCAATGAAATAAAACAAATATGGAAAGTATCCAAAATTATATACTTTATTTTAAATGGTCTTTCTTTTAAATATGCCAAAATACTAGTAAATTTCTTAAAGATAAGAAGAGGAAGATTTCAAGAATAAAAAGTAACTATAAGAAAATGTATTGTGGGCCTAGCAGTAGTAGTTCAAGCCCTTAATCCCAGCACTCGAGAGTCAGAGACAGGTGGATATTTGTGAGTTTGAGGCCAGCCTGGTCTATAAAGTAAATTCCAGGACAGCCAGGGCTGTTACACAGAAAAACCTTATCTCAAAAGAGAGAGAGAGTTTTGTTATGAAACCTTCAATGTTTGGTATCACCTTTTGTGTTTATACCTTGGAAATATGGGGGCCAAGGAATTTTTCCAACAATAACTCTTTAGGAGAGGATGATACCTGACCAAGTTAGTCATGTGTATATTTTGCGATTTCATCTCTTTGTGTTTCCTTCCTTCCTAACACCCTGCCTCTTCTTCCTCACAGACACAGAATCAGATCTTTGATCTTCTATTCTTACCATGGACATGGAGAAAAAATTAGTTTAAAAAATAACATTTTTGTTTTTCCAACTTCTATCTTCCAGAAGCTAAAGTGTTTTGGGGACATTTAGATGGTTTTTGCAGACAGATAAAAAAGACAGAATTCCTAACTATAGACAGCCAAAGAATCTTTGCCCCAAACACTATGAAAGATTTTCACTAATCTATAAAGACATTTTTTTTGGCTGGGTGAAAACAATGGGGGATTCAGAGTTTGCCAGAGCCTAGCTGTTCTGAGTAAATGACTGTGGGTTACACAGCGGAAAAGGCTGGTCATCTCCAAATGAGCCAGTCTTGGCCACAGACAGTCTACAGAAACCCAACTTTACTCAGATGTCAAGGAAAAATATCATCAGAAGGGACTCAGCTGGTTTATTGCAGCTTATATATAGCTGCTTTATGGCTCATGTTTCTATAGCAGCTTTGAAGATGACTGTTGCCCAATTACTGCATTAATATCTTCCTCGGAGAACCACTGAATTATCTCAGCTATAAACCTACATATTGCCAAGGTTAACAAGTAGTTCATCTATCTGTCCATCTATAAATCCAATCATACAACCATTCATCCATCATTCTTTTTTTTTAATTCAACAAGTGTCAATTGACTATCAACTACTGCTCTGCACACTTACAGAACCTAGGACAGATTAAAATGTTTCTGTTACGTATTGATTATGCAGGTGTGTAAACAATCTGCCTCTATGGGAATGTTTACCCAAACCTTGTTATATAAAGCACTGTTTACCAGGTAGAGATAAACAATTTAGTGGTATTGGGGTGAAAGTGAATTAAAATTGTGGACATATGGCTAGAAAGGTGCTCAGAAACTAAAGTGCAAACATGGAGGTGTTTTTGGCCACTGCACTTAAGAACACTGGCAACAAGTACTCAGCAAAGCATTATTAACTATCTGATATTAAAATGAAGACAACTAGGCATGTCTGTTTTTGAAATCTTTAAAACTAGATTGAGGAATTGTGATAATTAACATTGCCAGTCAACCTGACTGGATATTGTTTGAAATGAGAAGATTCAAGTTGGCAAATTCATTTATCACGTAAATGCTTTTACTGTATTCCTTCGCTGATATTAAACTGAGTTTAATTAAGAGATCCAAGATAGACTGAAAACAAGACTCTAAAGGAATTTTACAGTCCTTCAGTACTAGATCTGGACTGCTGAGATATCCAGTCCCAAGGAGTGAGCAACTACAGTGTTCTAGGCCTCTGTGGTGTAAGACAATTATTGTTGGACTACCCATCTGCATTATGATAGTCAATTTTATGAGTCCTCTTTTCTTTTAGTATATACTCACCCCATTGACTAAGCTCTCTAGAAAACCCATACTAACACAGGAGTGCCCTTGTAGATCATGTTAACTAGCTTTCCAGAAAGCTTAAACAAGTTATATTTCTAATTATGAGATGACTTTTTACACCCCTTCTGTTGTGTCTTTGACAACATGATTCACTATTTTGTCAGAATTGCATTGTCATTTTTTTAATTTGCTAATTCTTTTTTTT
>NC_022018.1:4434727-4435487 GCF_000317375.1 Microtus ochrogaster | reverse complement strand
ACTCATAATTGCATTGTCATTTTTAAGATGCATATTGATTATTATTGATTTTGAACACTTCTTTAGCTTTGAAACACTTTGGTTACTAAATTCCTGAGTTGCTTTGCTCGCTGATTTTTCCCACTGTCGTCAGCTCAACTTTTTCATGTCAAATTCTCCAAGTTTTCAGTCCTTCAGCTGTATGTTTACTCCATCTATGTCTTCTTGGATGATCTCACTGGGTCCCAAAGCTTTAAACCATATTTATGTCAAAAACTCTCAGATTTATTTATCTAGTTCAGACATCTCTTTTAACTTCATAGCTGTAAATTCATGTTCTTACTAAAAATTTCATTTTGCTGTCTATTATTTTTAAAAATACATCTCTCGCACAAAATATAAGCAGAGACTTAGGTGTTTCCTTTGCTCCATGGTTTTGTCCATCTTATTAATGGCAACTGCCTTGCTTTAATCCTGGGCTCTCATGGCTTCCTGTAGACTTGTCTATAGTAAACTGGACTGATTCTTCTTTCAAATACAGCCACAGTCTGCAACTTGAACAGTTCTCACCTTTGTCACCCCTTCACTTTCACATTGACTGTTTTTTGTTTGTGTGTTTGTTTAGTATAAAATGCTAAGTTGGTCCAGTCCTGTAGTAATAGGAGTGGCGGGGCTGCGTCCCCAGCACCCTGGCTGCTGGCTAGCTTTACCCGAAATAACAACACACAAACTGTATTCTTTTAATCACTGCTTGGCCCATTTCTATCTAGCCTCTTCTAGG
>NC_022018.1:4433381-4434244 GCF_000317375.1 Microtus ochrogaster | reverse complement strand
CAGTCCCTGAGGCCCTCCATGAAGCTGGCTAGTTACTCTTCTTTAATAGCTGACTCACTTTACTCCCTTCCCTTAGTGGAGCCATACTTGATACTACCATATACTCACTTTAATGACCGTGAAGTCAGATAGTTGGAATACAGATAGCTGTTGCATTCCAGAGTCCCCCAAAATGCAAACTTTCCAAGTCAGCTAGTCAGGTAAGTTACTCCTACTCTAGTTGCTTTATATAAACTACCCCCTAAAGTGTAGCCTGATGGATCACCATGGGCTACCCTTCTATTCAGTTCTGCTTGGCATTCTTCTCCAGTTCAGAGATGTAAGTAATGTGGTTAGAAAAAGTTGGGACTTTCAAGTTCATTACAGAACCCCAGGGAGAGGATAAACTGATTTAATGACCAGTGACCAGGGATTTAATCAATCAGACCTCAGTTTTGATTACCCCATACAAACTACCCCATGATGCTTAGGAAAGCTTCCAATGTGTGGAAAGTACATAGGAGCTCTTCTTTTCCCATCCATTACCGTATGTACCTTTTCCATCTGAATATTCGTGAGTTGTGTAACAACAGTCTTTTTTCTTCTCAGATCTATGAGGTGACTTAGCAAGTTATTGACTCTGAGGAGGAAGTGTTGGGGGAAACCTTCAGGTTATAGGTGATTTGTTGGAAATAGAGCAAGCCCAAGATTTCCCACTGGTATCTGATAGGAGACAATGTTGATTTTTGGCACAAAATGCTGTCTTAGGGCTAGGGAGATAGATCATTTGGTAAAGTGCTCATCCTTTAGGCATGAGGACCTGAGTTAAATTTGATCCCCAAAACACACATTTAAAAAGTTTGGCATAGCCGGGTGATGGTGGC
>NC_022018.1:4426047-4433023 GCF_000317375.1 Microtus ochrogaster | reverse complement strand
AGAGAGAGAGAGAGAGAGAGAGAGAGAGAGAGAGAGAGAGAGAGAGAGAGATTGAGAATTAAAGAGAAACAAAAGACAAAAGACCACCTAGTCATGGTCAAAATGGCAGGGTCACATAGGATTAAGAACCTGGGGAAGGGGATCCCATGAGATGGAGATGTTTGGTGTAGGGTCAGGGTGAAAAGAGATGAGAGAAGTCAGTGGCAAGGCTTGAACTTGGAGGCCAGTAGACACTTTGATATGCTAATATGAACCACAGTTAGACATTTGTCCCTAGTTTCTTTTGGGCCTAACAGATGGAACTTTGTTGGAGGAGGGGTCACTTGTTGATTCATGGCTGTTTAGCCCCTAAATAATCACATAGAAACTGTATTAATTAAATCACTGTTTGGTCCAATAAAGCAAGATCCACACCAATGCAAATTATAAATCTCTATAGCATACCCCCCTTTAAATGTAAAGAAATATTTATAAACAATATTTGGGAATATGGGTGTAGTTTCTCTCCAAACTGCTTCTTAATGTTTATTGGGCTAAGTAATTTTTGAGGAGTGTTCAAGGTGACATTTCAGGAGGAAACCACACTAGTCTGGAAGGATTCCACAGTTTATCATCTTCTATGGAAACAAAAGAAGAACTTCTTTTCCAAAGCAACATATCCTTAGACCCATATTTTTAATTCAAGATATCTTTAAAATATATATGCTGGCTTAGCTTAGCAGTACCCAGAATCAAATATCTCTCTGTAGTCAAAAAAATTAAAATAAAACACAAGAGTATACATAATCCAGACTATCTGTGTATACTCCATCTTTACATGGCTTGTTTGCTTTTACTCTATTACTTTTTACTCCTTTAATCTATGACTGCCTGTACTCTGTCTCCTTAAAGACTTTGTTTTTTAAACTAATTATTTCTTTTTATAACTGTCTATATTCTTTTCTCCTCTCTCCCAAGCCTATGTACATTTATCCAACACTGTGACCCACTTAGAGGTCTTTTATGTCTGAATCTGTCCTATTGTGTATCTGTAATTCTTTACTGACTTGTAGAGCTTTTAAAAAGGTAAGCAGCTTGGTTGCAGGAGCTCTGGATGCTGGCTCTGTCTCTCTCCACTTTCAAAATGGTTAAAGCACCATTACTGCCAGCTTTGGGACTGCCAGGTAGGAGCCACACTCATCACTTTAACTCTGAGAATAAAGGTGCAGCAATACCCTTTTTATCTGAGTAATAGCTAGATATGCCATGCAGAGCATTGCATGGCCTGGAAGTATCTCTGTGTATGGCAGCAGAAATCCACTATGCTCTCCTGCCAGTGTACTCTCAGCAGTCCTGATCCCACCACCTGCCCAGGTTGGGGGTGCTGAGCTGCAGGCATTGTTTCAGCTATTTTCCCAAATGGGAAATACAAGCACTGGGGACCACAAACCCTATTCAAATGCTCTTAGTGGGACCTCTAGAAAGAGTCAGAGTTCACACTGGCAGCACAGCCCAGAGAGCTGGCATTTCAAAACCACTGCTTTTTCCAATGATACTGCTGCATTAGGAAAATCTCTTTTAAAGGAGCCATGCCTCTGCTTGCTTCTAGAAAAGAGCCCAACCAAGAAAATGCCATTACCAAACCATGCTTAACTCTGTTCTTTTGTGTCTAGGATTCCTTTTTAAGCTATCTCAGGTTTTACATGGATTTAGTTCACCACATTGACACACCAAAGTACATGGTATCCAGAAATGATAAGCAGGATACAAGGAAAAAGACTGTCAAATTTTGCCAAAACAGGCTAAGATGGTTCTGAAAAATTTCCTTCCTCTGAAAATGGTCTGTTAGTTATGCTAGGCCTTAGTCAAAGTTGGTTGCTGCAACATTGCAAATGAGACTTTGGGTGATTGCTCAGGTAGCTAATTGTCTTTGTCATATATTGCTCACTTTGGAAGCTGTTTGATTATACTTCTTGTCTACTCAAGTAATATTATCTCTCTTCTCAGGCCTTTGATGGGGTTGAAGATTAGATAGCCATAGTTACCACCCTATTATGATCGAGCCAAGCCATTTCCAAAACATGACTTAGACTCCTAAGGATAGAATGTTTACTAAAACATTTAGCATATGTTCATGCTTAATATTGTTTATGCCTGTTGTAATTCTAATCATATACTTGATATCTGTTCCTAGTGTATATAGTTTTATATTGGGTTGGAACTCTCTTATTTAAACAAAAGAGGGAGGTGCTGTGGGAGCATATTCTGCTACTTCAGTCAATAACATTTAAGATACCAGCCCACTTGGGCATGGTCTCTTATACTATAAATGCAACTGTAAAGTAAGTGCTTGTTCTCTTGCTTCCATCTCTTGCTTTCGGCTGCTAGACTCTGTTCCTGTTCCCCATTCGTGCAGAGGGATGTAATCTAGGTCAGTGATCTGTAAGTCTCACCTAAATAAGTAACCCTTTATTATTCATAATTCTGAACTAGTGTGGAACTAGTTGTGACTTCCACCATCAGGACCCGTGTAATGGCATCTGAAGTTGTTCCCCGGCCTCCATATGCATGTGTATACACATATGGATTTTGTCCTTAAATTCAACTTGAAAAGAGGGATAAATAAATAGATTATATGTTAAGCAGCTAGGTTGTATGTCCCTCACATTTTTTTAAACCTATTCTTCTTACAAATATCAGTTTTATCCATCCTTTGGGTTATGGTCAACGTATCTGTTTTCTAAGCTACAAAAGAGCAAAATAGAGGGAACTTAAGCATTAAGGGATTAAAAACTAAACAGCAAAATGAACACTAAATATTTTCATCTTTTGTTTGCCATACTAATACTTGGATATAAGTCCCATTTTTATCCTCATTTCAGAGATAAACAAGCTGGGCTCTGAGAGGTCGTCCAGGTGATATCACAGAGCTTGTTCCCTTAATTGTCTAGCAGGTATGCATCAGATGCTGTGATTACTATTGGCAGAGAGAGAAAATTTGTCTCAGGATACTGACCTGTAAACACGAGAACAGCTGCTCCTCCATCAGCTCTTTATGACTCAGGGTCCCTAGATGAGCATTTAGAAGAAGGGCAAAAGCAGCCACCACTGAACTTCCTTCTGGTTTTATTGAGCACTGCTTGATTTCGTGCCCCTGAGCAGTGACTTCTGGCTTAGTTATTTGCTGTGATTTTATGATAAGGAACTCAGACTGACTACAGAAATCTGTCTGAAGTAAATGTGCCTCAGTGAAGCTGCACACCAAACATAAAATCGAAACAATAGAAAATCCACAAGGAGCCCTTCCCATCTTTCACACATACACAGTCAGAGTTCACCATGGTATACTTACCTGAGGGGTCTCCTGGGATATCACAGCCCTGGTTGAAACTTTCCTCTCTTATCCATTCTTTTGTACTGTTGCTCTTTAACCTGCTGGGAACCAGTTATGTTCAAATCGCATAGATCTCCTCAAGATGACATCTAATTAAACTCCAAATGACACCATTTGATGACAACAAACAGGCTTGCTCACTTTATTTATTTACTTATTTTGAGAGTCACAGTTTTCTTTCTAGAAGGAAAATTTATTCCTTTTGTATGCCACTTCAAGGCATCCAGACACAGATTTAAAACATTCTAGAAATAAACAGAATTCAAGGTCCTATGACATATAGAGCAATTTGTGCACCCCATCCTCTAGGCTAATAGCCAAATGTCAGCAGAACTTTGCTTCACGTTTTAACACATTTTTTATTTACATACCATAGTGAGTCCTCCCGAAAAAAAATATATAAATCATAATCACACAAAGAAGTTCTGGAAGAAAGAATAGCCAATTCCACACCCCTAAAATGTTTGTAAAGTTCTCCATAAAGATGTCAGCTTACTGTGTGGTAGAAGTTCAAAGGCTGCCAGTAAAGTTTATTAATGGCTATTAGAGTGGTGTGTATTAGAAAGGGGTCAATTAGCATTTATCCACAGATGCTGGTATTTCAAAACTGTATTTATTCTGTGAGGCCAAGTGTGTCTGCTTGTCTTCAAAATGATGGCAGCTCACAGAAAATAATAGGCTTGTAAATAGGTGGAACACAGGGCTTCTAAAATCTCGAAAGTTGAATAGCTTACAGGGGTCTCATTGCGTTATTTTTTTTTATTCTACACATTCTTAAAATTTTCAAAACTACTGTTCCATGTTTATACTTGGCAAAGGAGTTATAAATGCTTATTTGTTTTTTACATCCCCCATGGGCTGGGCCAGGTTTATTAGCATGAATTAAGGCAGCATGTTTTTTTTTTATCTGCACAGGAAGAGATCTGTTCTCTTTCTGTACCCACATCTCCCTTATCTTCCTTTTTTACAGTCATGCCATACCCTGGTGCAGACCTTTAGATTTGATACCTGTAAGTGGGCTTCTGAAAGGGTCCAACCATCTGCTTAGTTTTTGCTCCAACGCAACGGACTCCTTCATCTCCACGGCACAGGCCACTTTGCCTGCCTTTCACTGTCAGCACTTGAATTACAAAGCTGTGATCTTTAAATATATAACCAGGGTCATGGGAGGCAGGCCCCATTACTAGTGACATTGTTTCCCTGATGACTAAATCGGGTGTTCATTTGAGTTCCTGGAGAGCTCTCAAAAACTTCCACATGCTCTCAAATCATCCAGAAGTCTTAGAATCTACCCTTTGAAATCCTCTTGCTGTCTGGAATCTTGGAGACTTTGTCTTTTGTTTCTGTTAGTCTTAATGTTTAGATCCCCCCTGGAAGTGGTGTCTTTCTACCATTTTCAGACCCTCTGAGCTTAGTAATAATGATAGAGACACCTGATAGGGGACTATTTTAGGAGTCACTGTCACTTAAATACGAATTGTGTCACTCAAATGTTCTCCCTTATCCCTCCAATACTGTAAGAATATTGACAGCGATGGTTAGATGCTGCTTCTGTGGTTTCATCATGTTACCTTCTTCTTCAGGCAGTGTTTGTTGAGGAGATCACCTTGGGTTTCCAGGTTTATAAAATGGAGTTTTTGATACATTTAGATATTAATAAACCTGGGCAGGTCTGGTCAAAATTACAGGAAACTATGTCAAACTGAGTTGTATCGTGAGTGTGGGGCCAAAGAAATACATCATTTGCTAAAGGGGTGGTTGTGAGGGAGATGGCCATCAGACTTGATGAATCACACCCAGAACAGCCAGGGACCTCCCATGAAGCTTGCATCCTATGAGGCCATTCTGGGAGAGTTTGGTGATAGTATTCTTCTACTGCAACGTTTCAGAGTATACACATCACCTTGTAGAGATCACAATGTGACTCACTCATTGGACAGACTCTAGTTCCCATTTATTGATTGTTAAGTCATTGGCGGAAATGACTTCTTCAAAGCCTCGTATGATTTCTTGTTGAAGACCTACTCATTTGTATGACAAAGTTCATGTTTAAATACCACTAGTTTAATAAATGTATTTGTCTTTTCCCTTACAGAATTAATTTTTCTCACCTGTGAAATATTTTCTCATGTAAAATAGTTCTATTCTGTCCTATAATGCCACATTTACCATAACTTTTTGTTATTGATTTTATTGAGCTATACATTTTCTCTGCTCCCCTCCCTGCCTCTCCCCTCCCATTCAACCCTTTCCCATAATCCCCATGCTCCCAATTTACTCAGATCTTGTCTTTTTCTACTTCCCATGTAGATTAGATAGATCCATGTTTGTCTCTCTTAAGGTCCTTATTGTTGTCTAAGTTCTCTGGAATTGTGATTTGTAGGCTGGTTTTCTTTGTGTTATGTCTAAAAACCACTTATGAGTGAGCACTAATGATATTTGTCATTCTGGGTCTGGATTACCTCACTCAGTATGATGTTTTCTAGATCCATCCACTTTCCTGCAAATTTTAAAATGTCATTTTTTTCTGCTGTGTAGTACTCCATTGTGTAAATGTATCACATTTCCCTGATGCATTCTTCAGTTGAGGGGCCATTTAGGATGTCTTCAGGTTCTGGATATGACAAACAATGCTGGTGTGAACATAGTTGAGCACATGTCCTTGTGGTATTGTAGAGAGAGCCCGCCCTTTGGGGGTGGGACGGCCTCGGGCAAATGTCTATAAATTGGGGTGCACAGACGCTGGTAACCCCTTCCTGTTTCCTGTTTCTGAGCATCGCAGGAACTTCGGTTGTGTGAGTGTACTATTTATATTAAAGTGGTTTTATTTTATATCAATTGGCCTGTATTAATTCGATCCGCCTCTGTTTGGCGCTCCAACGTTGTGGCAGATTTTCCCCACGCCCACACCAGGACCCAGGCGCTGGCCTCAGCCACCCCGTGGGTCCCTGTTTCAGCCACCTCGCTGCATGGGGGAGCCTAGTACAGTTTTTGCGAGCGAGATTGGTCGCCGGAGGGAAGCATTCCACACCCGCCGACTCTGCTCGCAACTCCCCGCGCTCTTCCTGGCCCAGCATGCTCCAGCGTTTGGTATTGGGCAGCTCATTAGCCGCCAGTGCCCGTCAAACCCGCACCCTACCCCGAGCACGAGCGGGCACACTCTCTCGCTGCTAGTGCTCCGGGGCTCCCTTACCTGCACAGACCACCTCAGCGGCAGACTTGGTGTGATTCAAGGTAACTTCATAAATCCTCAGCCAGAACGATAGATTTCGGTTTTGAGTTGTTTCAGACCCGACCTCCACGTGGACTCAAGTGGACTCTTCCGCCACCTCTGGCAGAAACCAGTCATTACAGGTAATTTTTTTTCCATATTAAAAAAAAGAAAAGATGTCTGAGAATATTACCCTCGAGAACTTTAACGGTCTTTTTGAATGTGCCATGTGGGAGATCTTACAAAAGATGTCTAACACCCCACATCTATGCATTCTTCTGGGATTAGTAATTTTCCTTGGCACTAAATGGTTTGACAGCAAGGATATGATAGAGTCTTTAAGGGACGAATCCAGGATTCTTAAGGCAGAAGCTGCACGTCTGAAAACTATT
>NC_022018.1:4413755-4425762 GCF_000317375.1 Microtus ochrogaster | reverse complement strand
CTTCTTTGGGATTTGCTGCTGTGAGATCATCAATTGACTGTGTTTTTGTTGAGGTAGCCAACTTCCTTGAGTTACAGTTTTACTTCTAGTTCGTTGTGAGGGCTGGGTTTGTGTCTAGGTATTGGTTAAACCTGGTTTTGTCATGGAATATATTGTTTTGTCCTTCTATGGTTATTGAAAGTTTTGCTGGGTATAGTAGTCTGGGCTGGCATCCATGGTCTCTTAATGTCTACATAATGCTTGACCAGGACCTTCTGGCTTTCATTGTTTCCACTGAGAAGTCATGTGTAATTCTGATAGGTCTGCCTCTATATGTTATTTGGCCTTTTTCTTTTGCTGCTCTTAATTTCTTTATTCTATATGTTTAGTGTATTCATTATTATGAGGCAAGGGGACTTTTTGTTTGATCCAATCTATTTGGTGTTCTGTAAGCTTCTTGTATCTTCATAGGCATATCTTTCTTTAGGTTGTGAAAGTTTTCTTCTATGATTTTGGTAAATATATTTTCTGTGCTTTTGAGGAGACTTTTTTCTCCTTTTTCTATACCTTTTATTCTTAAGTTTGGTCTTTTCATGGTATCCTATATTTCCTGGATATTTTGTGTTAAGCTTTTGCTAGATTTAATTTTTTATTTCACTAATGTGTCTATTTTCTCTATTGTATTTTCAGCAGTTAAAATTCTTCCATCTCTTGTATTCTTCTGTTTATGTTTGAATTTGTGGTTCCTGATTGTTTTCTCATGATTTCTGTTTCTACAATTCCCTCCGTTTGTGTTTTCTTTATTTTCTCTATTTCAGTTTTCAAGTCTTGACTAGTTTTTTTTTTCCTGTTTGATTTCTTTTTGTTGGTTTTCATTAAGTGGTTTGTTGTGTTCCGATTTTTTGTTTGTCTTTCCCTCCATTTCTTAGAGGAAAATTTTCATTTCTTTTTTAAGGGTCTCTAACATTCTCCTAAATTTATTTTTTAGGTCATTTTCTCCTGCTTCACCTGCATTTGGTTGTTCAAGTCTTACTGTTGTAGGGTCACTAGTTTTTACTGATGTCGTTTTGCTCTTTGAGGTATTGCATGTATTCTTACCTTGTCTACCCATCTTTTTCTCTGAGTGGTGTCACTGAGGCTGTCTGTGACTTTGGTGATCAATCTTCCAAGGCTCAGATTGTTGCTTCTTGTCGTGCAGTCAGGGCCACAGTTCCTGTCATCCCTTTAGTCCCTCGGTATTCCTGGAGGTTACTTGGTGCTCTCGGGGTTTTCTCTGTGATATCAGAGGTGGTTTGGGCCTGCATCCACAGAGATTCCTTTTTGGGGGCTCTTTCTGCTGAGGTTGTTTCCTAGGGCCCACTCTGGTAGAGGTCCTGGCTCAGGCCTACTCCCTCAGAAGTTCCAGATTTGTGCCCCAGACCTGCAGAGGTCTTTCTTTTCTGCCTACTCCCTTGTACTTGTTCCTGTGGATTTTGCTATCTCAGGCCTGTTGTAGCCTAGGTTGCTGGCTCAGTCCTCTCTCCATAAATGTCCCTGGTGTGGGTCTACTCCTACAGAAGTTCCTGGCTTGGACTTGTTCCTGCATAGGTCTCTGGCTCTGGTCTATTCCCTCTGAGGTCTCAGACTCGGGTGTGCCCAGACCCACAGAGGTCCTGGCTCAGGCCTATTCTCTTTGAGGTCCCAGACTCATGTCCTTACCATAACTTTTGTGTGGGGTGTGTGAGTGATACACATACATGTGCATATAAAGCTGTGGTTCTCAGCATATGTGTTATGACTCCTTTGAGGATAGCATATCAGATAACCTGCATATCAGATTTTTATATTACGACTCATAACAGTACAAAATTAGTTATGAAGTAACAATAAGAACAATTTTATGGTTGGGGTCATCACAACATGAGGATAAAGGGTCATAGCATTAAGAAGGTTGAGAACTGTTAACAGTTTTCTTCCTGAGATCTGTCTCTAGCTTATTCTTTGAGACACGGTCTTCCACTAAGTCTGGATTGGGCAAGACTAGTGTTCCTGGGATCCCCTTGTCTCCAGCTCCTTAGTGTTTGAATTGTAGGTGTAGCGCATGCTTCTACACTGGACTTTTTATGTGTATTTAAGCACAAGTCTTCATGCTTTCATGGCAGACACTTTACTGATGGAGCCATATCCTTTGCCTCAAATTGACCATATTTTCAACAAATGTCTGTATCCTCTGGTATTTCTATAAACAAAAACCATGTCTTGGGCCTGGAACACTGTTCAGAGGCTTCAAAGAAATGAAAATAAGACAGGCACAGAGACACATATACAATGAAGTTAAAGTCAGGTGAGGTTCTTTAACATCTTCATACCACTGTACCCCCAAATCCTAGGATGTTTATTAGGTACAACAGGGGTAGGTTTGGGGCTAGTCTTAGTAGGAGGTCTTTATGGGTGAGCTGTCATTCATGCAAGGATAACCTTTTGAGTAATGTCACCGCCTTTGAGTCACCCACCCTCTTGTAAATATCTCCTTGTCTTACCTAGCATTAACTGTTAACTTAATACAGCCTAGAGTCACATGGGTCAAAAAAGAGTTTCTACTTAGTTGTCTTTATCAGATAGGTCTATGGGTCTATGGTATAGGGATTATACTACTGTTCACAGATGAAGGAGAATCAAAGCCACTATGGGTAGCACCAGTCCTAGGGCAGGTTATACTGAACTGTAGAGGGACTGGGGGAGTAAGATAGCAACCAGTGTGGCTTCCTGGTTTCTGTTACCAAATGCCTTGAGTTTCTGCTTTAACTTCTCTCAAAAATGTATTTATTACCTGGAAGAATCATCCAAATAAATCCTTCCCTCCCCAAGTTGCTTTTAGTTAGTGTTTTATAACAACATCAGTGGGTGATATATATTGTTACTTTTCTATATTTATCTATACTTCTTAGCGTTATAAACTTATTGGATTACCAAGATAGACCAGTTTGTTAAGGGTTGTTCAGATTTCCCCAGAAAAAGTAATACAGTGCTGAGATTTAAAGCATCTTGCTTCATTCAACTATGTTAATAGCAGCATTATTTGTAATAGCCAGAACCTGGAAACAACGTAGAATGGATGAAGAGAATGTGGCACATCTGCACATTAAGTACTACTCAGTGGAAAGAAAAAAAAAAGATAACCTGAAATTTGCATGCAAGTGAATGGAACTAGAAAAAACCATCCTGAGTGAGGTAACAAAGACCCAGAAGGATGAACATGATATGTACTCAGTCATAAGTGGATACTAGCTGTAAAGCAAAGGATAGCGAGCCTATATAGTTCATGATCCTAGAGAAGTTAAGTAACAAAGTAAACCCTAAGAAAAACATACATAGATCCAGCTAGAAAGCAGAAATAGACAAGATAGCCTGACAAAATTGGGAGCATGGGGGTGGGGGGGAGAAGGAAGAGTGGAAGGAGAATAAGAGGGGGAAAGGGGGAGGAGAACTTGAGAAAATGGGATAGTTGAGATGGAGGTAGGACAGAGATGAGAGAAAGAAAAGAGATATTTTGATTAAGGGAGCCATTATGGGGCTAGCAAGAAACCTGACACTGGAGAAATTCCCAGGAATTCACAATGATGACCCCAGATAAGACCCTAAGTAATAGAGGAGAGAGTGCTTAATCTGGCCTTGCACTGTTGTCAGGCTAATGATTATCTTAAATATCACCAAAGAATCTTCATCCAGCAACTGATAGAAACAGAGGCAGAGACCCACATCGGTGCACTGGCCTGAGATCTCAAAGTCCAGTTGAAGAGTGGGAGGAGAGAGAATATGAGCAAAGAGGTCAAGACTGTGATGGGTACACCCACTGAAATAGTGTACCTGAGCTAATGGGAGCTCACCAATGCCAGCTGGAGAGGGAAGAAAACAGCATAGGAACAAACTAGTACCTCTGAATGGAGGTGACAGCTGTATCACTGGGGATGTCTGCGGGACCACTGGATACTGCTTATACTGGATTTTTAGGAACCAATCTTTTTGGATGTATACCTTGCTCAGCCTAGATATAGTAGGGAGGCTCTGGACCTTCTCCAAAGCAATGTGCCTTACCCTCTCTGAGGAGCACATGAGGGGTGCGATGGGGGGTATAGGTGGAGGGAATGGGAGTGAGTGAGAATAAGGATTGCTATGTAAAATGAAAAAAGATAGTTTGTTCTCTTTAAAAAATAAAATAAATTAAAAAATTAAACATCTTGCTTCATATAAATTTCGTGAGGCACACATCTGACATCCCCTAAAGAAGAGGGAAAAAGTTTTCTAGTTTAGAAAGAACAAGTTAAAATAATAGAGAGTTGTCTAGAACTCTCTTGGAAAATCAGCAACATTTAAAAACAAGACACTGAAGGAGGTAAGAGCTGCTGTTAGGTATCTGGATATATTCCTGCTTAAGGACTTAAAGTGGCTGCTAAATTCACACCTGTGTGAGTCAGGATTATTCAATAATCACTCAGACACAGTGGCTGAGAAGGGGGAGGAGGTTCTTCCCCAGTTGTAAGTCATCATGACATAATGTATCTTACACACACGCACACACACACACACACACACACACACACACACATACACACACGCACAATTCAGCATTTAAAATGTTTTTAGTTTTTTTCTTCTCATATCAGTGAGCAAATGCCACTGCATGCATGTGTAGGTCAGAGAAAATCTTAGGAACCGGTTCTTTTCTTCCACCGTATGACTTTGGAAACTGAACTCTGGTCTTCAGGTTTAGGGGCAAGTAGACTTACCTGTGCAGCCATCTGACCTGGGCCCTGCACCCCGTGTTTTCTACTGCTACTTTACCTGGTGTCCAGTTCCTAGGGCAGGAAATGATTAAGAACAAAAGGATTGTTTGGCACATTAGCCGGTTGCTCTGTACCCTGTCTGCAAATTGCTCCTTTTAGAAAACGGGCAAAATAGAGGAGACAGAAATGTGTTGAATGACAAGGGTGAAAGTATTTAAGAAATTAAAACAATGCTCATTTATTGTTTTTAATATGCAGCCAAACATGACAGCAGTGTCACACAAATAGCTCCCTTCTTGCCCTCTAGAGTTCAAAATGTGTTAACTGCAACCTAAAAGTAGAAGAACACAGTTTAATTCTCAAATTAGCAACCAATAGCAGGAGTATAGGTAACATTTGGTCACTGTCAGCTTCCAGTTTTTCATGTTATAGTGTACAGGTACCAGTCAGTATGCTGGATTGATCATGGAATACAAGTTACAAAAGGAATTCCTTCCATAGTGTATGCAGAACCAGAATGGCAGAAAAACTCGGTATAAGAAACTGTGTAGAAAGATCAAAGAATTATTCCAATCATATGGATTCCCAGGTAGAAGATAGAAAATTAATGGAGTGTAAGAAAATACATTAATAACTAGTTATTAATTTGTCTTCCAGTAAAAATGTTCAGGAAGCTTGTGGTGTTATGCATCATCTGAATTGTGGAATTTGAACAAGAACTTGAATAGTGTTCTCACACATTTTGCTCTCATACCATCTGTACAAAATTAGATGCAATTGTATTTCTATTTGTGGGTTTGGGTATGTCCAGTGTGATGTCAATGAGAAGCATAGACAAACTTGTAGCACGACAGAGGCAGGCTCAAAATGATTCATGGACCGGGCAGAAGAAACAGCAATGATACCTGGAAGACTGGGAGAAAGTTGGAATGCTGCTTTTCAAGCCCCGTAATAATGAAAGTTTAGAAAATCCTCTGTAAAATTTGCCATCACCTGAAAGACACACATTAGTTAGACACAGAAGGCGCTCAGAAAGGTAGGACCCATACTGGCAGTGGGCTCTGCTTGCCCACAAGTTTTCCTTTGTTTGGGCTGACGGCGTTTCTGGGATCAGATTTTTCGTTAGTGTGCTCTTCTCAGCAGCAGACAGGGAGCTTTGTGATTTTGAGCCAGTCCAATTACATCCACTTTGAGTCACATACATGTATTCTCTGCACAGTGCAACTGGCAGAAAATGTGGATAGCACACCTTCTACTCCAGCCCTCAAGTTTTTCTCTTTTCACCCTTCAACATTTCAAGTGACCACAAGCAGTAAGACCAGAAACAGTAGTACATTCCTGGCATCTGAAGTTCCCAGGATCCCAGTTGGCACGCAAGAAAGCTGTCTCTACTTTTTCCTTTAAAAATAATGTACTTGCCAGGTCCCTACCCAGATGTGTCAACTCAGGCAAACGTGAGATTTGTTTTGAGCGCTCAATGAAGTCTTCCGTCAGTACTTAGAAAGGGCTCCTAACACTTGTGCTACACCATACACAGGACGTCTGTGTCTCAAGATGCTTAGTTGACATCTCGAAAACAATTTTTTAACATTCCATTACAAGGAAAGCTTTGATTTCTTTTAATATTATTTTCAGAGGAGCCTATTGGAAATGATTGTGGTTTATTTCCCTCCCATGCTATGCCAATCTGAACATAGCTTTGTTCAATTCACCATTAGACATTTGTATAATTGTCTTTACAATATCTAGGCAGTGGCGCTGGGGTTCGGTTCCTGAGATGAACAAATTTCTCATAGGTAAATCTTGGAGATCATAGATGAAACTATTCTCATTGAATGCTCAGAAAAAAATCTTTTATGATATATTTGTTGCTTTTGTGTGGTTGACAGGTATAAAAGAAATTGAACATTAAATTTGTGTCTTTTAAATCTAAGGAGATAAATGCAAAGTCAGCTGCTTGATTATTAATAATTCAAGTTCAGAGCAAGGGACTCAGTGATGTTAGGATTGGTCCCATCAAAGAAATATGAGTGAGCAATGGCTGAGGGTTAGACTAACTGGGCATGGCCTATATTTTGAGTTTACCACACAGTTCCTGGTGTCACTTCCAGAGTCTCTGCTTCTGAGTCCGAGTGACCTACATTTCAGTTTCTCCTCATTGAATATTTATTTGAATGCTGTTCTGAAGAGTTGACCCCTCTGCTTGATAGTACACATGGGTTTTTAATAGAATTTTATTTACTTCACTGGGATTGATGTTTACACTGTAGAATTATGTACTAACTTCATCCAGTGTGTCAAACTTCTAAAACTGCTTCCTGCTATGTCTGAGGAGCCCCAGAGGCTTACAACTGCATGATAAATGGTTCATGCCTTAATTGAGATAGACATATTTTTTAATGCTAAGGAGAAGCAAGGCTACTGTTAAAAGTCTAAACTCCCTTGAAAGAGATAGCATCATTGACATTTTTCGGCTGAAATATAAAATGAGTACATATATCAGTATCTGCCAGCCCAATTTTTTCATTTAATCCCATTAGAACATTTTTGAATGATTATCAAATATTAATAAATCTTAGAAATTAGAGCCAGGTGGTGGTGGCGCACGCCTTTAATCCCAGAACTCAGGAGGTAGAGGCAGATAAATCTCTTGGAGTTTGCAGCCAGCCTGGTCTACAAGAGCTAGTTCCGGGATGGGCACCAAAGCTACAGAGAAACCCTGTCTCGAAAAACAAACAAACAAACAAAAACAAAAAAGAAAGAAAGAAATTAGATAGGTGAATACCAGCTTGTGATTTGCATTGCTTAGCCTTTTATCATGGCTATAAAACAACAGGACCTTTTAGAATTGACAATGTGTTATAATAAGCCTTTAGCATGCATTCTTTGGGTATTTGCTGCTTCAGAATAAACAATATTGAGAAGCCAATGTGTTGTGTTCTATAAAATTCTTAAAGGAATTCTTTTTAAAGTATCAGGCTTCTTTGCAATTATATTCTAATGGCACTGGGCACTGACTGTTGTCATAGTTATGCCATGCAGACTGAAAGGACATTGAGAGTATAAAGCTCTACACACCTATACAGATTCCTGTGATCAGAGTTTTCTGATGTCATTCCTCTCCAGTGAGAATGTTTCCACGTAGTCTTTGTCAATATTCAAAGTCTACAAACTTTTCTCCTTGAATTTTCTATCACTTATATTAATTAATACATGATAATTCCGAACACTACTATGTTACATTAGTTGTCAACAAAAAGTAAAGGGAGACCAGATATTTCAACTTTTGCTCATTATGTTTCTAAAATATTCATTTAAAGGACTGTCTTCATGCGACTTCACCAAGTTTTCCAACTAGTACAAAATAAACCCAAGTATAAACTGACTGTATAGACAGTTATACACTGGAAGCTTCTGGTCTTCAGGGAAACTGATATAAGGCACACTGGTGTGACCTATTTAAGCTTTTTAAGTTTGAGGTTCCCAATTTTAAATTTCTCAGAGCATTTTTAGATTCATAGAATAATACAATACCCTCAGTATCAACACTATTGCTTTAAGAACATAGTTGAGTAGGTGGCAGGAGAGAATATTCTGATGCTCCTGACAAGAAAACTTCCAGGAATTAAAAATAGAAAGGCCATTCAGTCATTCCTAAAATTAGATGCAAGCAGCTTCAACTTCCATGTGAGGCTCCAATTTGCGAATGAAGGAAATGACCCAAGTCTTTGAGATACTCAAACTGTGTGATTTCAGGTTCATGGCCCTATACTGGGTACAGAGTTCTGCCTCGGGGCTATGGCTATGAGGTGTCATTGCTTGATAACCTGGTGGGGGATGATTCAACAGGCAAATGTCAAGTTTCTTAAGATAGACAGTCTATCTTCTCATCTCCTTTTAATAATTGATAGAAGAAGAGATGGAGTACTAGATAAAGGTGATGTTGGGTTGCGATTGAACTGTTACTTTTGTACTTTGAAGTGTGTGATTCCAAGCTTTGTTATGAATGAAAATCCACATATGATAAAGATTAAATAGGCACAAAGAGAATTTGTTTTGAATCCCTCCCCCCTCTTTCTTCTTTCAGCATAGACTTGCAATTCTCCTGTCTCACTCTCCCATGGACTTGAACTATAGGTGTCTACTAATGTACTGGGCCTGAATCCTGACAGAATTTACTTACAAGGAAATACAGCGATTTTATCAGGGGATGCGTTGACCAGCCTCTCCCATTTCTCCATCCTGTGAACACCAATCATGTCTACAAATATCTTTTGTTTGAAAGGATGGGTATGCTGCCAAACAATCAATAAAATTCATGAAGGTAGCCAAATGCCCTATTTGTAAAAAGTAGAATCACTTTCTGAACCTTCAACCGAGACTTAGAAATCTCAAATGTCAACAGTGCTGAGTTAAGGAAACTATTTAAAAACCAGCAGCAGAAGTATCTGTGCAAGAGAAGACTTCCCCTCTGGGTCTGCTCAGTCATTATTCAAGAGGATAGGAAACTTTTCTTGGACCAGACACCTTTGTGACTTTTCCTTCATATTTGTAAAATTATCAGCTAATTTGAAAAAGAACAATAGTTCTTTGAATTAAATGTTTATAGAGTAATGCTTTTCCTATTTGCAAAGATGTGTTTGAGGATTTAATTGTATTATAATGCTATATTTATTTCCCTAAACTATTTATTTAGAATTGTTAATGTTTATATCGTCTGTGTGTGTGTGTGTGTGTGTGTGTGTGTGTGTGTGTGTGTGTGTGTGTGACACACCATTCTGGGTTCTGTGGACCAAACTCTGTTCTTCTGAAAGAGCAGCAAGTATTTTTAACCACTGAGCCATCTTCCATTCACATGAACTGTTCTCTCTCTCTCTCTCTCTCTCTCTCTCTCTCTCTCTCTCTCTCTCACACACACACACACACACACACACACACCACTTTGTTTTTCCATACCGCAAGATCTGCAGAGTAGCTTCCAGCAGGTAATTAACAAAGTAAAATTAATTGTATGGTTTACTTGTATGAACAAGTAAAAGAATGAATCAAAGTACTCTGTAAAATGTAAAGTGCTTTATAAAAACACAATGATATGAGTATATTGTAGGTAACACCTCTGATGTCAAAATTTCCCATAAGATCATCTCAGGACACAGTCTCTGAATAGTTTTCATGAACAAGTAAAAACTGATTATCTATGAGATGCAAATTCTTCAATAAACAGTATTAGTTTTCAAATACAATTGAGTAGGAATGAAACAAAGGCATAAGAACACTTAAATGACAAAGATAAATAGCATTGCTAACCTGAGGACCACAGCAAAGAAGGTGAGAGAGGACACATAAGGACCCTATGAGAGATGGAATTTGAAACAGAATAACAACATTCTTAAGATAGTAACAGGATACACGAAGGTTGTTTCATGTTTCATAGTATTATATAAGATATAGAGATCATCCCTACAGGAGATAAAGTTGATTTTGTCATGGATTATGCCTTTAATCTTTTTGTTTGTCTTAATTGCTTACAAAGAAATAAAAGCAATAAGACCAATTGAGAATTTTAAGTTCAAAACCCACTTTTGACAACAGAAAGACTTATTACATTTATTTAAGCCTTGGTTTTCTTATCAATAAAATGTATGAGATGCCTTCCCACACCATATATTATCTGGATGTGATCATACTTTAAAGTGTTTTATTCCTTTTATTAAGTCTTCATTTGCAGAGTTTACATTAAAAAACAAGTCTCCACCATATTTATATTTTTACTTCATAGCTCCTTACGTTTGTAATAGAAATGAAATAAATATGAGATAACTAATGTTTGCATTATCATTTGCTTTGTTTTCAAATGAGCCTCTGCTAAGATTCCATTTATTATGAAGAGGAAAGTGTAAAAGCAGAAAAACAAAGGTACCAAGTGACTCCACATAAGAAAGAGCCCAGGCAAGTGGAAGAGACACAGCAAGTGGGCAAATAAGAAAAAAAAGTCAGGAAAGAAAAAACATGGACAAAAGGGAAAAAAAAAACACAGACAAAAAGAAATTCAAGCAGTTTTGTTATGTGCTTTGGCATTTCCTCAAGAATGTATTGCCTCGATTGTCTTTAGTTGCTTTTTGGAATAATGAACTATTCTTCCTTTGTGTGCAATTCAGTCTTGGCCCTACAGATGTGCTTCACAGATTACATTGATGTCAGGTTTTGAAAGTCTTTACAATCTGTATATTTAATCAGTCTGCAAAACAATCTTGCAAAAAATATGGGACAACATAATTAAAATTTTTTTCCAACTAGAAAATTGAGACTCATGGAAGTTGAAATGATTTTTTTTTCCCAAGAAAACACTATAAAGACACAAATCCATGTCAACTGGTCTTCTCTTTATTTCTCTTTGTGGCTTCTCTTAGATTATAAGAAAAAAATGTTTGGGTGTGTTTAAGAGCTACCATATTTCCTTCCTTCCTTCCTTCCTTCCTTCCTTCCTTCCTTCCTTCCTTCCTTCCTTCCTTCCTTCTACTATTTTCTTCAAGAACAAATAGTTCAATTGAAACACTATAGTACTTTATAGTAAACTTTTCTGCATTGCTAGAATGTTGTGTGTAGCCTACAATAGTAGTCATGAGCCATGTGTGGCTATGGGTCACTTGAAATGTGACCAGAAGATTAAATATAAATTGTATTTAATTTAAAAATCATTAGCCATAATTGGCTAGTAGATTCAATAGTGGACAGTAACTCTCTATCTCATTCATTTGAGAGTCAACCAAATACCCTAGAAACCTTACAGAAAAATATTTGTGCTCAATTGTCATTGGCCATTAACCTTTATCTTTTTATTTGTTAGTGCTCTTTAAGGTCCCAATCATTCACAAACAAGTCTATACCATCTGGTTGGGTGATTTGCAGCTCTGATCATTACTCTTGTAGTTAAGGTAAAATAGCTAAGTTCTCTTGCAGGACCACTTCCCTGGTTTCTCCTTATGGTTGTATGCATCCTATAGTTATTCTTCTCAGAAGAACACCATTTACATCCTTTCTTCATGCTCACAGAATATTGACTAAGGTACTTGTGCCTATCCTTTGTAATACATAATCCATATACAGGCCACAATACTGGATTCCTTTTTGAAATTTCTAGAATCTCTATGTGCCCTTCCTCTGAAGTAAACAGAATTCAAGAACAGACCAGAAGTACAAACAGAATTAAAGTTTCATAGAGCAAAAAGATTCTACCAGAATTTTTGTGGATTCATACAATGCAG